>NC_050489.2:300000-474433 GCF_012460135.2 Molothrus ater
CCCAGCCCCCCATCCAGAAGTTTCGGTCCAAGTTGTCGAGTGATTTGCCAGAGGCCAGGGGTCAGCCCCCCAGGCCTAGTCCCATATGCTGTCCGATATGCCTGTCCCCCAGTATCTGTCCCCCAGAGATACCTATTGGTCAGTAAATGTTATCTGCTTTTGGTTTCCTCCCCCCTTTAAATGTGAACTCCGGACATCCCCCTGGGCTCTCGGCAGGAGGCCCCTGAGGTGCAGGAGTTCCTCCGGGACTCTTAATAAACCTTGGACTAACCCCTGCTGAGAGTCGGCCCCTTCTCTTCTACCGATGTCTCTGCTGTCTCTGCTGCGGCGAAGGCAACCAGCCTAAGTGCCCTCAATACCCTCGGGGCACAGAGAGTGTCTCCCTGCTGTCGGCCGTGTCGGGGCTGCCCTCCCCGGTGTCTGCCGACTCGGGACTGGCCCAGGGTTCCTGAGAGGCTCGCAGAGAGATTGAGACAGGTTCTGTCTGGAATTCCCCCTCTTTCCCAGTTATCTGTCCATCACCAGTTACCCTGGAAACTCGCGCCCTTTCTGTCACCCCCCCCCCCCCCCCCCCCCCCCCCAATACCCCCCTTTTATGCAGAATCTTCGGTGCTATACATGGAATTATTGGGCCGGGGACCGAGGTCCCACCTTTGAGCTCTCTCGGTTGGCTTCCCGTCCTGTCTCTCTGAAAAGCCCGCGCTCACCGTGGGCTCCCATTCGCTGCCTGTCTGAGCTCTCCCCCTCCCGTCTCTCCTATATAACACGTGTATTCCCTCCCGCCGCCGGCCTTCGATCCGGCGGCTTCCCCTGGCTGTTACTCCGCGTTCTGGAATAAAACCTGGACTTGCCCCGGTCGGGGGTCGCTCTCCCATTCCCTGTCTGTGGCCCCGTGCCTTTTTGTCCGCCTCTGGCAGAGCTGACGCCGAGCCAGCGCGCCCCTGTCAGCGGAGCGGCTCCCGCGCGCCGAGCCGAGAAACCGCGCACTCCTCCCGCTCCGGCTGCTGGCAGGCGGGGACGGCAGCTCAGGCGGGACTTTAAAGTCACGGCTGCCACATTACCTGAGAAACGAAGGGTGGCAACTGTGATGGAAATTTTCCAAAAACTGAGATCTGACTATCTTTGAACTTCTAAATGTGATATTTCTACCAGGCAAATTAATACAAGGATAGGAGTAGTGGACACATGGGTAGGTATGATAAAACTTTGAAAAAATGGTATAGATCTATAAAGAAAGTTTCTTATGTATTTTCTGAAGAGAAACGTTGCCAAAATTTTAATGCAGAGTGTGTTGATGCATGTCATAGCTTTATGTTTATTAATAAACGAAATAATTTAAATGTTTTGAAGTTGGTTATTAATTGCCATATAAGCAACACAGAAATTGCCAGGTACCAATTTGTTGAGTGTTGTTTGATGCAAGGAGTGGAATATGGGATGATTGCTTTTTGTTTATGATTCCAGTAATTTCCCAGCACTAATTGTCATTTATGCAATTTGGAAAACTATAAGAACTTGAAGCAGTAAATCGGTTGATAAAAGTAACACCCAGTAGTGCAAGTCACTTTTACAGGGACAGATTTTGAGCCTGTTAGTTCCTATAAACCTGTGGTGCTTGTAACATGCTCCCTAATGATTACTGACATGAAAGAAATTCCAGTATGGATTTGTATATTGGACTTGTCAACTGGTGGGAAAACAAGGACTGGTAATAGATAGATATGACAGCGATGTCAAAACGACAGCAAATTTCCTAATCTGCTGTTTACTGGTTCAATTTTTTACCTGTTGCTGTGCTCTGAGGTTCAGCTATAACAAGGTAAATGGATACA
The DNA here is from genome assembly GCF_012460135.2 of Molothrus ater. Lineage (NCBI taxonomy): Eukaryota > Metazoa > Chordata > Aves > Passeriformes > Icteridae > Molothrus > Molothrus ater. The sequence goes on from NC_050489.2 coordinate 301,833, forward strand.
ATCCCCAAGAAAGCTAAAGAGCAGCCATGCTCTCTTCCAGTTACTGGTGCAGCTAAACTGCTTGTGGTTTTGCTAACTCTGCTTTTTTTTGGACCAATCTTGATGTCTTTTTGTGGCAATCTGGGATTACTCCTGATTTATAAGAGCAGTGGTGAGAAGTTTAGATGGATTTACAGTGGACAGCAGTGTTCCTGTTTTCATAAAATCCCAGAATCATTTAGGCTGGAATAGTCCTCCCAGCCCATCTACTCCTACCTGTGCCCAGTGCCACCTTGTCCTCAGCCAAGAGACACTGAGTGCCACCTCCAGCCCTTCCTGGGACACCTCCAGGGATGGGGACTGCAAACCCCCCTGGGCAGCCCCTGGTGAGGTCTGACCACCCTTTCCATGGGGAAATTCCTCCTGGTGTCCACCCTGAGCCTCCCCTGGTACAACTTGTGGCCATTTCCCCTTGTTCTGTCCCTGCTCTCTGGGAGCACAGCCTGACACCCCCCCTCCCCCCCCAGCTGTCCCCTCCTGTCAAGGAGCTGTGCAGAACCACAAAAGCCCCCCTGAGCCTCCTTTTCTCTAGGCTGAGCCACTTTTCAGCTCCCTCAGTCCCTCCTGGGGCTCCAGCCCCTTCCCCAGCTTTGTTCCCTTCCCTAGACACGCTCCAGCCCCTCAAGGTCTCTCTGGCTGTGAGGAGACCAGAACTGGACATAGCCCTTGAGAGGCCTCAGCAATGTCAGCACAGGGGACAATCACTGCCCTGATCAGGATGCCACTGGCCAAATTGGATGCCATTGGTTTTGTTTGCTCATTTATTATTAATGTGGTCTTCCTATTTAATGCATTATGTATAAGTTTAGAATACACTCATTTTCCTTTAAAAGGGTCTTTTGCTGAGAAGCAAGGAAGAAGACAACCTTTTCCCTTCACAGGAAGTCCATCCTTCATTTTCACCTTGTAGTCATGTTAAGAAGTGTTATTTTCTCATTGACTTTTACGGGATTTAGGGAAATGGATTCATCTTGCAGATATCTGTGCAAGGTGCTGCGTCTGTTCTGTAGCTTTGCACAGTGTGAATTCTGGGATGAACTGGGGAGAGATCTCATTCCACATCAGCTACTTGGCAGTAACTCCCTGTTTTTCCCTGCAGTCAGTGTTGAGTAATTTATGACAATTTATCCCCCTGGCAAGAGCAAGATGGCTCACCTCAGGTATTTGCTTATGTACCAGAAAGTTGTTTTCAGGTTTGGGACATGTCGGGTTCCTGATGGAGCTTGAGAGCATGCTCTGGCTGCTGCTTCTTGACCCTTTAAATCAGTTCTGCTTCCAGGTACATTGATGTTTATGCATTGATCTTCCCCTCAGCTTCCTGCTGCACAACACAAATCTCCTTTTGCAGTTCTTACAGGTTGTTATCGATCACGGCTTTTCCTCCAAGCGGGTAAGTTTAGGACGCTTTAGGCAAAAAACAAAATACAGTTTATGTGCTCAAATCTTAGAAAATTCTATTAGTTTTTGGTTTAGTGTAAATGCTTCATAATGCACAGCACAGAGTAAACTTGTCCTTTTTGCCAAATTAATTCTGTGTGACTGCAGAGATCCAAAAAGAGGTCTTTTGTTTGTTTTAATTGCCGCAGTTCTTTACCTGTGGGAGTTAGCATATGGATTTATACCTAAACCACAAATATCAAAGCATATAAAAGTCACCTTTCTTTTTGTTCCGTTGGTTTTTTAATTGCTTTTATCTCACTGTTTTTAATATTATTTAGTAGAACTTCATAGAGTCACAGAATGATTTGGGTTGGGAGGGACCTTAAATATAAAAATCTTGCAGAGACAAAATTAGAAGAAATAAGAAATCCTGGAGGACATTTTTTGGTATCTGGAAATTCAGTGGGCAGTTAAAACATGCACATTATTTTAAGAGTGGACTCATTCCTATGTGATATTGAGCAAAACTAACCTGGAATTTATGATCTTTGACATTCAATTTAATAAAAATAGTAATTAAAAATTCTGTTATGTTCTCCAAGCATCCTAGTTCCCAAATAAAAAATAAATTTATTAATTTTTATTTTAAGATTAATGCACATGTATTATCACACAATAGTGCAAGAATACACTATATCATTGATAAAAGTATTTGCATGAGTATCAATGCTATTTCATGTGGATTTTGAGGGAAAATTTGTTTACGTGATTAAAAAGCCAAGTAATGTAAATGTACTAATCTATTCCCTGCCCCTTCTGAATATGCGTCTTTAATTTCCCCCTTGTATTTCTCTGCCTCCCATTTCTAATAAGAGCTGGTCATTGTGTCTTAGGAGAATTCAATAGCATGAGGCAGAGCTGAATGTGCTCATTGGATCTGGCATGTGAGGTGGCGTACAAAGTTTAAGCATTCTAACTCGGGATTGCCATGGTCCCACCCTCTGGATGGTCCTGTCTGTCTTCTTTCTCCTTTGAACTACCCTGAAGTCCTTTGCTGTTGGGCTGGTTTGAGATCCTGGTGTAAAACTCATCACTCATTTTGTAGGATTGCTTTTAAAAGGGATCAACTTCCAGATTCAGCTCAGCCAGAGCATTCCCAGCAGGTCAAGGAGGGATCCTGCCCCTGTGCCCAGCCCTGGAGGCACCTCTGGGTGCTGTGTGCAGCTGTGGATCCTCAGCACAGCAGGGCCAGGAGCTCCTGGAGCTGAGCAAGGGCCTGGAGCATCTCGGTGCCCAGGAAAGGCTGAGGGAGCTGGGGCTGCTCAGCCTGGAGAGGAGCCCCAGCTGAGAGGGGCCCTCAGCCCTGGGTGTCCCCGTGTGCAGGGAGGGGCAGAGCAGGGCCCAGGCTCTGCTCCGGGCCCAGCCATGGCCCCAGAGCCACGGGCAGGGCCTGAGCCCAGGAGCTGCCCCTGCCCAGGAGGCAGAGCTCCTGCCCTGGGCAGTGCCCAGCCCTGAGCAGGTGGTGCACAGAGGCTGTGCAGGCTCCTGCCTGGGGGTACTGCAGAGCCACACGGACACACTGCTGTGCCCTGGGCTCTGAGATGGCCCTGCTGGAGCAGGGAGGTGCCACCAGAGCAGCCCCCATGGGCCCTTCTAGCCTCACCCACTCTGGGGTACTGTGCCTGTGGTAGGTAAGGGACAGGCGTTCGGAAGATTTCAGGCTGTGACGGAAAATTACAGGACTCCTTCTGCCCCTCTCCCCAGAGATAAGGATCACCCTTGGAATGTAGCCAAACATGTAGCCCCCCTAACCTATGGATGCCAGTAACTTTCCACTCCATACTAACCCTAGAAAGTATAGCCAAACCCCTTTCTGACGTAGAGAAACCCCTTAGTCCATAAATACCCTTGAGACCCCTCAATAAACGCCTTTAACCGTCCACCACATTGGTGTTAGCGTCCGTTATTGGCCCCGAGGGATCCCAGGGGGGGATCGCTGTGCTGGACTCCGAAACCAGGTCACCGCAGCCTTCCCAAGAAGGCAACATAGTGGTGCCGGAACCCGGGACGACAAGTCCGGGCGACGGGGATACTCCTGGCCAGGGGACAGCGTCCACAGCGCTGGAACAACTATGGCGAAGCAGGGGGACGCCCCGGGACCCGCGATTCGTATGGAAGCGATAGCGAAGGTCGTAAGTTCGATACATATGCAATGGGGAATCAAATGTGAGCTCAGGAATTTTAATCTCACTTTAACGAGACTCCTCGAGCTCGGGGTCATTGACCGACCCATAGATATATTGCATTCTGATGCGTGTCAGAAATGTACTGTCGCGTTAGCAGAGGACACAAAAGCCACGGGCACCAGCAAAAGCCTGAAAGCGTGGGGGAAGGCAGAAGCAGCCCTACTCAAAGCATTAGAAGAACGGGAGACGTGGAACGCTGCGCGTTCCTGTCTGTTAATCACGCCACAGCTGGGGGAGGGGGTGATAATGCGAACCCCTCCTGGTGGCGAACCGATTGAAAACGGGGAAACGCGGGGGCCGGGCGCATCCCATCCCTCCCCGAGCCCAGAGCCCCCGGAGCCCCCGGGGGACCCCCTGACCCTTTCGGGGGACCCGCCGGGGCCCGGAACCCCTCCGGAGCCCCCCGGGGTGCCCGCGGGCCCCCCGCTCATCCCTTCCCCGCCGATAGCCGACTTAGCGCAAGAAGCGGAGGGACTCGCACGGTCCTTTTGGGAGGGATTGGCAGCAGAAGCCCGAAATATCGAGAAGGCAAGCGTGCGGGCGGGCGGCGGAGGGGATCCGCTGCCCTACCCGTTTGAATACGGCGCAGGTGGCCGGGAAGAGGGGTGGAGCCCGTCGGCCTGCAGCGGGAAGAACCCGGAAACGCGGCCAGCCGCGGACACGCATGTGCGGGAAACCAGCGCTGAGCCCATGCCCGGCCGGGAGCCGTGGATCCCAGCAGACATGCATGCGTGGGGGTGCGACAGAGGGCGGGCACTCGCTCGGGAGCTGCGCCCACTGCTGCCACCATATATGGGAGAGATCCCTCCCTGCGGGAGGCAGGGCGAGCCCAAAGGGCGGGAGCGGCACCGCCCCCGAGGGGAGGAGCGGGGCTGAAGCCGAACAAAACGGCAGGGGAAACCGGAAGTTTATTGGCAGTCGACTTCCGACTCTGAAGAGAACCGCAGCTCCCCAGACCGCCCTGCGGAGCCGACCGAGTCCAGCAGCGACTCGGAAGCAGAGAAAACAGAATCAATGCGGTTTCGGATGAAACCAAATAAAACTTTTAACACAATCAAGAACCAGCCCCAATACGAACTCACCGACTGGGGTAAAATCAAAATCGAATGCGCGGGATGGGCACCCGCAGCATCGGTGCATGCCTTCCCGGTGAGAATTACAGGACCCCAGGGGAACCAGCAAAGAACGTATACTCCCGTTAATTCCAAAGACATTCAGACAATAGTAAAAGCTATTTCAGAAAAAGGAATTAACTCAGGGGTGGTTTCCACTCTCGTGGATGGTCTTTTTAGCAATGATGATTTGCTCCCTTTTGATATAGTGCAAATAAGCCGTATGCTTTTTGAGAGGGAGGGGACGTGCGGGATTCAGCCCCCTCCCGCTATGGATGCAAGACGGCCCATCTATGCCAACCCATAGTGGGGCAGGGGATCTTCATACCCTATGCTCCCACAGGCAAAAGCACACAGAAAGGGAGAAACATGACCTACCCCAAAGCCTTGCCCACAAGGGTCACCGAGGTCCCGACTGGTGATGAGGAAGCCTTCCAGATAGGCCGCTCAGCCAGGTCAGGCTCGGACCCAATCCTTCGCATGTTAGAAGCTACCTTTCTATCCCTGAATGAATCTAACCCTAACCTAACCGACTCCTGCTGGCTTTGCTACGATATTAAACCCCCCTTTTACGAAGGAGTCGCTTTAGATACCCCCTTCAGCTATTCCACAGCCGATGCCCCTCGCCAGTGCAGATGGGACACACCCTGCAAAGGAATCACCCTGAGTCAAGTCACAGGTCAGGGCAGATGCTTTGGCAATGCAACCCTAGCTAAGCGGAAAGGCGACGTCTGCACCGAAGTAGTTGAGCCCGACAGGAAGGATAATAAGTGGGTAGTCCCATCCGCATCTGGGATGTGGGTTTGCCAGAGATCTGGAGTGAGTCCCTGCGTGTCTCTTGCCAAATTCGATAACTCTAACGACTTTTGTGTTCAAGTTCTGATCATCCCTAGAGTCCTGTACCACTCAGACGAAGAGGTGTACCACCTTTTCGAAGAAAACAGCCGGCTCCACAAGAGAGAAATATTAACAGGTATAACTATCGCAATGCTGCTCGGCCTAGGAGCGGCTGGAACGGCAACAGGTGTCTCAGCCCTAGCAACTCAACACCAAGGACTGCCCCAACTGCAGATGACCATTGATGAGGACCTGCAGAGGATCGAGAAGTCCATTTCCTTTCTAGAAAAGTCAGTCTCCTCGCTCTCAGAAGTGGTCCTGCAGAACAGGCGAGGACTGGATCTCCTGTTCATGCAGCAAGGAGGCCTGTGTGCTGCCTTGAAAGAGGAATGTTGTTTCTACACTGACCACACAGGAGTCGTTAGAGACTCCATGGCAGAACTCCGAAACAGACTGGCTCAGAGACAGAAAGACAGGGAAGCCCAACAGGGCTGGTTCGAATCCTGGTTCAATCGATCACCATGGCTAGCCACCCTAATTTCTACCCTAATAGGTCCATTGGCAATGCTGCTTTTAGCTATTACCTTCGGGCCATGCCTGCTGAACAAGCTAGTCTCATTTGTTCAGGCCCGCCTAGAACGGGCTAGCATCCTGTTCGTGGGACAGCAACAATTACTGTGAATTCAACAGGGAACACTGCCAGTCACGAGAGACTTGCCTGGCAGAAACTTACTCAGGTTTCCCAAGACCCTTTTCCCTAGTCAGATCTCAACCTCCTACCTCATTTCAGTGCCTATGTATAGGACTACCTCGTTCATTTGTGAAAGAGGGGGGGGGAAGTGTGGTAGGTAAGGGACAGGCGTTCGGAAGATTTCAGGCTGTGACGGAAAATTACAGGACTCCTTCTGCCCCTCTCCCCAGAGATAAGGATCACCCTTGGAATGTAGCCAAACATGTAGCCCCCCTAACCTATGGATGCCAGTAACTTTCCACTCCATACTAACCCTAGAAAGTATAGCCAAACCCCTTTCTGACGTAGAGAAACCCCTTAGTCCATAAATACCCTTGAGACCCCTCAATAAATGCCTTTAACCGTCCACCACATTGGTGTCAGCGTCCGTTATTGGCCCCGAGGGATCCCAGGGGGGGATCGCTGTGCTGGACTCCGAAACCAGGTCACCGCGGCCTTCCCAAGAAGGCAACATGTGCCCCTCACTCCTGCTGAGATGACAATAAGCTGGATTGTGGGGAGATGCAGCACAGTGGGGCAGGCACCCTGAGCCCTTACTGGAGACACCCTGCAGCCCATGGTTTGGCAAATATTCCTGTGATGAAGAACAGTTTGTAAATCCCACTGTTAGTCTCCAAAGCCAACAAGTCTTGCTACAGGGTCCTCATCCTCTGACTGGGTCCCAGTTAACACATTTCTGCAAGAACTACAGAACTTGAGAAGCTACAACCATTGCAAGGCCAAAACAATGGTGTGAGTATCTCTGCTGAATGACTGGTGCACTTAAGATTGTTTAGGTTTATCCAAATTTCTGAGTATGATATACCATAAAGGCAAATTAGTGGAGAATTCTACCAGGAAAATGCTGTCTGGATTTCTCAAATATTTATTTGGTTTTCATCTTCTATTGTATTCCTTTTTTTTTCCCTTTGTTCCCTAAGAAGTGTTTTTTCTCCATCTTTAACAACCAATATATTAAATACAGTTCAGAGATGTATTGATAGACCTGTGTAATTAAATTCCACTTTTCCTCCATAATGCAGTTACATTTTATTTTGCCTTTCATTTATCCAAAACATGTCATAAAACATTGATTATACATATGCTTTCCAGCCTTTTATTTAAATTATGAAGCTCATCTCGATTTCTCCCAGAAAGAAAGCATTATAAATCTTAAAACTGCATATATTTTATTTATGTATGTGTACAATGTATGTGTGCATTAATTTACAAGTTAACTTCAGCTTCACATATGATCTGGGATGGCAGTGGGGGAGTGATTCAGGAGGGGTTTTATGGGAAGATGGAATGGGAGGTTTCCTGTCTGAGGTGGTGGGATGTGAGTGTGCAATAGGGCCAAAGCCATGAGGTCACACTGCTCTGAGCAATTCCAAGCTTGTTTTCTCTCTCGATGAGTATTTAAATGCCTTGGCTCTCTCTGTACTGATTCAGTTTTGCTGCAGTGTAGCTGCAAGCACTGGGAGTTGCACACCGTGTGAACTTGAACTGTTTCAGGTGCCTACCTGTGCAAGACAATATTCCCATCAGGAGTGGTTCAATACACCCCAGCCACATGGAACTGGCTCTTTGTGCCCCCTCAAGGTGCACTGTGTTACTCCAGGCTGTGCATGCCTCAGCTCTCCTTACATTTTAGCTGTGGAAAATGGAACATGCTTTTCCATTTTTCTCTCCTCCTACACAGAACCTCTTGTTTTCTCAATTTTTTTTCTAGGTATTTTTAACATTAACATTCCAGCAGAGCAATTGTTCAGTAAATAACAGTGTTGGTCAGTTTATGCTGACATTCTTTTATGTGCACACACATAAAGATCCCTAGCTACAGTATCTCCCATTTTCTAAATGTCCAGCAAGGCTGATTGATCAACCCTGATAAACACATCTCAGTAAGAGTCTAAAATTTTAATACAGTAGTTCATAATGCTCTCAGAATTAAACCAAGAAATAGAAGACACTGCTCTTACTGTAAATCTGTAAATCTTCAGAAGGCTTTTAATCTTTTAAAACATCTTTTTAAACTTTTCCATGGTCTCCTACTGCATTCTGCTCAGCTTCCCAGCATTCAGACCCCTGCTGAATGGAGTATTCAGCCATTTTAGACAGTGCTAAGTTCCATCAGTTAACAATGTTTATGACTGGAATGTCTGATTATTTTTATTCTTAGCCTTGGCTTCCCATAAATCCAACCTTGATCCCCTCCTTTTCGCTCAGCCCAGAGCTCTGAGTGCCACCTCTAGGCGTTCCTTGGACACCTCCAGGGATGGGGACAACACGTCCCAGAGAGGTTTCAGATCACCTTTAAACGTCCCCTCTGTGACAATAAATATTGATAATAATGAAAACTGCATCTAAACTGCAAGAAATAATGTTTATTGTCTTCACAAATGTGCTTGTGTCCATACTTCATGTGATGTGCTGCAGCTCTCGTGTGGCAAACTGGGGTTTGCTTCTATTCTGTACTACTTTAAATATGCTGCTGCTTTGCAGTCTTGAAGGTTAAGGCTTCAGCCTCCCTTCACCTTCTGGGTTTTAAAAAAGTTGATGTTTGGCTGAGATCTGGTATGCCAAGTTCCAGCCTGAAGCAAAATTTTACATCTGAGTTTAAAATATATGGATAAATCCAACTGGAATCGTCTCACATATTATGATATCCAAAAAAGGAACTTTGCTAGAGAGAAAGAGAGAGAGACTCTTCTTAAGGTGAGCCTAAAGTCAGACAGGTTTTATTTTTTTATTTTTGTGTTGCTATATACTCTCCCCTGAAGGAGCAGGAGTTATGCCTTAAGGTCAAACAGGTGCAGCACAGATCTATATTCTTTTATGTTTCCATTTATCTCTCTTCCTTTCTTCTATTGAAAGTTTCAGCTCTATTGCTCAGATTTTTGGGGCTTATAATGGGAGGTTTTTGCTTTATTTTTACTTTAGGGAAGGCCTCATAGTAATTCTAATTTTCATGAGGAATGTAAAGGATACCTGCTGATTATGCATAAATCTTTTCAGTCTCTGGCACATTCAGGAGGAATGCTTCATTTTTCCAGTGTGTTATTATTACTCTCAATTCATTGTGTAACTTTATGTATTCATGGCACAAGTAATGACACCAAATTATTTTGAAACATTGTGGAGTGCTGTCTTTTTCTTCTTTTTCTCTCCTTTTAAAAATTATTGTTTCTTATCCCCTTCCTCATTTAGAATTTTCAGACAGATGGCGCACCCCTTGAAATCATCAGCAGAGAGATTAATGTTCCAAGCATTGCAGAAATGAGTGTCCAGCCTTCTTACATTGTGCTTGACATGTCCTGAAACATAACTAGACAAAGGTAAAAAGCATTAAAATTCAAGATTATTTATATATGAAATATATAGAAATAAATTAAATAAAGGTTTATGTCAATAAAGCAGTGAGACTGTAGTACATCAGGCTTCTAGAAGAACTCTTCATTAATTATAGACTCAGTGTTTCTGAGCTGATGATGCAAAACCATTTGTCAGCTCCTGTCCTAATAAGGAGCAGGACTTCCACTGGGGCTACTGGGGTCAGCCCCAACAAAAAAAAAAAGTAATTCTTTGAGACTTATAAGCCTTGCACACATGGAGACACTGGATGTGCTTCCCTCAAGCCCAGCATTATTACACACCTGATGGGGAGTTATGAACTAAGGAGTGAAGTTCCCTTGTGCCCAGGAAACAAAGATCTGCACTTTAAGAAATTTGCCCCTAGTTTTTAATACTGGAGGAAGAGACTTTAACTGTCTGACCAGCCTGTTCTACCTTTCAGCAGAAGTTGTGCAGTCAGACATGAAATGATCTCAGCTATGAATGAATCTGAGTGCCTTGAAAAGGTTTAGTCCAATATAAAATTGTTTTTCACGTGTCAAAATGGGTTGGTCTGTTCCCAGCATAGGAGCAGGGTCTCTAAATTATTCTGCTGATCCTCTCATGGAGCAAAGGGGGTGAAACTTTATTATGGATGTTAGTGGGATTAGGTGCAGTCCATGGTCTTTGCCTAAAACTAAATTTATAGAATCCCAGAACGGTTTGGGTTCAAAGGGACCTTACTCAGCTTGTTCCACCTGGGCAGGGACACCTCCCACTGTCCCAGGCTGCTCCCAGCCCCAGTGTCCAACCTGGCCTTGGGCACTGCCAGGGATCCAGGGGCAGCCCCAGCTGCTCTGGGCACCCTGTGCCAGGGCCTGCCCACCCTGCCAGGGAACAATTCCTCATTCCCAAGATCCCATCTAAACACACTTTGCCAGTTTGATATTGGCCTTGGAAAACCATGACTGAACTGGTTTCTGGATTCAAAATACCTACAGAACTGATTGCAGAAAATTATTTGCTAATGAATTCACTTTGTGCAGTACTTTTAACAATTTCCTGTTAATTGAAGTCCATTATCTGATCAAAACCCTTGTAGTTTTGGGGTCAAATAATTCTAATTAGCCCACGAGAAATGAGACTAGGGGAATAATGTGTTTTCATAGTTCTGCACTGCACTTGCTAATTCTAAAATGCCAGAGGACTTGATTATTCATGTGACTGGCAAGGAAGAAGGGGGAAAAAAAGAACATTTCTTTCTGACAGGCTTGAGATGTGGCTCCAAATAACCTTCTTACTGGTCCAAAGGCTGTTACTGTCATTGGGGCCTGCTTGATGGATTATCAGCACAGAAAGGCAATGGTTTCACTTCTCTTTCTCCTAAGTCAGCATCTGCATCTGATGCAGATGTGTGGCTGGAGGCAGCTGGCACTGTTTCTGTTTGTTTATTTAGGGCAGTGGGGAGCAAAGCACTCTGAGTGAGCTCCCCTCTCACCAGAGGGATTTGGGCACATCTGACCAGACTAGCACTGCTCCCTCCCACCTCAGGGCACTCTGGGCATTCCAATTGCACTTCTGTACATTCATTCCCACCTAATGAATTCAAGATACTTTGGAGATGGGAACAAACTGTGCCTTGCAGCCAGCCTTGGAGAAAGAATGGATAGTGCTTATCTCAAACTCAAGATAAGGGAGAAGCAGCATAGTAGTGCAGATTCTCCAAACTGCTGAGTGCCTGAATTTCATTTAATTAATTAAAGTTTGTCAGCTGAATATCACTGGTTAGATAATTGCAAAAAAAAAAAAAAAAAAAGTTCTTATGATCTTTTTTCTTGGGCTTTCTTTATACAAACCTCTCCTTCCATACTAGCTCAAACCCCATGAAGCTAGAACTGTTTGTAAAAAATAGGAATAATCTAAACTAGCTTTGTACATAGAGAAATATTTTAAGTATTTCAGTTCAGATATAGTGGAAATGAAGAAAATCAGGAAAAAGTATAATTCAGAGATAAGAATGCTGCATCCCCAATCAATGCAAGATTGCAGTCAATAAGCCAAGATACTGGAATATGTCCCATCTTTGTGAACAGGATCTGGCATGTGGCATTGCAAAGAAATCCATGTGTAAAAATAAACAGGAAAATAGAAGAGTTTGTCCATTGCTGTCAAATCATATTCTGTATTGTAAAATATATTTTGAATGTAAAAATTTTTGCTACTGACACAAACCATAAAAGCCTATGCTTGCACTGTGACTTAATTACTCAGAGTATTCTCTTCTGGTAATTAATTAAAAATCAAAATTCCACAGGATTTTGGCCACATTAGTTAGTGTAATTTTTCTGAAGGTCAATTAACCCTATGAAGACTGAGGATACAACACATCTCGAGTATCTCAGGTCTGAGGACACTCACCAAGAGTCAGTTCACCCTGAACATTTTCTCAAGTGTAACAGCTACTTTTCTATGTTACTCTGCTTCATCAGATTGATGTAAGTTCAACACACCATAAAAAGCTCTGAAGGATGTAGACATTTTTAATCCAAAAAAATGGGACATAGACTGGAGGGAAAAAAAGAATTTAAAAGTAAAAAGGTGAGTGATGATACCGGTGTTTAGTCATTACATCTTCAAAATATTTGGGAAATATTTTCTTCATCATCTCTTCTGTACCTTGGTGAAGTAAAGAGTGTCTTCTCTCCTTGGAGGTTTTCTGTGCTATTAGAGGAGCTTTAAGATTATGGCAAGGACTTAATTATTTTACATCTTCTGCTCCTTCACATAAGCTGCTTCCTTATAAAAAATCTTTGATTGTTTGCCATACATTTTACTCTGCCTTTTGTCAAATATTGTGATGTTGATTATTGTGATGGAGTGAACTTAATCCATTAAGTTCAAAGTGTATTGAAAATAGAAGAAGTTTTACATACATTAATCCCAGAATGATTATTGATTATAAATGTTCTTCACTATTTGCTTTATTATTCTGCTGTGAAAGAATAAATATTCATGTTCACAGTTTTGCTAAATGTAACATAGCTTTTAACTGCCCTAAGACAATGTTTTCACAGTCATTTCATTAGCTATGTAAATCTTCCATATTTAAAACTAATAATACTTATTTACATTACAAATGAGTCACTAATATGATAATGCTGGATAACAAAAGTTACACTGTATGATAATCATGTTTATCTTATGTTAGCAAATATCAAACACCATTAGGAAAATTCAAATGCCTATTAAAATTCTTTCTTGTATTTCCTGTACTGACTGGGAGTTCTTCACTAAAAAAGGATCTTTGTGTCATTATAAAGATGGGATTTTTTCCTCTTGTTATCTAGAATTTCAGTTATTTCCAGTAGTTTTCTGATGTCTAAGAGCTGGGATGCTCCTGCTTGTGATACAAAAAGGAGTTCTTTCTCTGACTGCTTCATGAATTCTGCTCCCTTTCTTGGAGTCAAAGGCAATAAAAAGTATTGTAGTCACTGAGGTATTTGGATTTGACTTTGAATGCATTCAGGGAGTAGTTTTATGTAAAATAAATTAATATGGCATGTTTAAAATAGCCACTGTTCTGAGGAGCATTGGTGTATTATAGCCCCTATAATGATATCCATGAGGTGATCTCAAGAACCAGACACCAACAAGTCCACTAAAAATATAAGTCTCGCTTGTTTTAGGACATTTGAATCCAGAAACCCCACTGGTTTATGAACCCTCTTCTTGGTATAAATGTAGAGTATCACAATATTAATAATTTGATTTCACCTAAAATTTATACCTTAAAATAAGGAGCTGCAGAGCATGAAGTACCTCAGTGTGTTATTCACAGATACTGTGTTTTCCCAGGCATCTTCCTGTCTTCTTAGGGGAAGATCCAATTGCTGAGCTGTGGCAAACTGGGCATTTTCAGCTCTCACAATCTCATTTGCTGCTTCCCCAGTCCTGTTTGTGCCTAACAGGCTTGCAGTGCATCCCAGAGCACTTCTAGACCCCAGGTAATTCATTGTCTTCTGCCACTTGAAATTTTGGTGATTTCCATTTCTTTTCACTTTTCATCCAGGTAAATTTTTCTTTTCATTATTCTGAGTTTTCTAAGCAAGAGGAACATTTAGGTTTGATCTGTGCCTGATTGAGCTCAGCATTATTTAGAAATGGGAGATCTCTGCAACCTTCCAGCACCAGGGACCTTATTGGCTCTTAGCACAGCTCCTTTTGGGTCCCCTTTCCTTATTGCACCATGATTACTCAAATCTTCTTAAGTTTCTGAAGTATTTTTCTAAAAACAAGTTTTATTCTCCTCCCCTATTTTTTCCCCAATTTTTTTCAAAACAATAGAAAACTCTTTCAATTTAAATCAAAAGAAGGATAAAATGAATATTTGACAAGTGTTCTGGGACTTTTAAACTAAGTTGCATCTATCAAACATGTTCAGGTTTTGACATGTTCTCCTATTGTCCACATATATTTTTAATGACAAGTTGTGTCAAGATGCATCTTCTTTAATCTCATGTATTTTGGCAGTTCCTTAACTGAAAGACTCTTTACTACACCGGGTTGCCACAAAAGAATTTTGTTTTATTTTCTTCCTCAACTGACAAAACCAGAAGAGCCTTTACATTTTTAATGACAAAGAGGGTTTCTGTATTCAGGGGAAAAAAGGGGAAAACCACCTTTTGGAGAAATGAGGCTGCAGCACACATTTGTACACTCCTTCTGTCAGAACTCAAGGAAAAAAACTGTACAGACAAGACATCACTGTAGCCCCTTAAAGCCTTGCTACCTATCACAGTTTTGAAAACTTTGCCACAATAAATTTGCATGCACTTGACATTAGTGGTTGATCCTCCTTGAGAGAAATATCCTTTTAAATGAAAGCGATTATTCCAAAAACAAATCAAAAAGATATGTTTGAGGAAGAGGTGAGGATCAGCTGTGAACCTGCTTTGCTTATTGCCTCCTTCCAAGGGAGCAAGCACTGACTGTGCAACACTTCTGGATTATTAATAAAAGAATTAACAATGAAGACTGGAAAAGGTCTTAAATCTAGAATATTTTTTTTCAGTAGTTCTTTCTAACTACAACTCCGCTCTATTAATAAGGAAACATACAAATTTAAGTCTGTGATTGTTAAAGATGTTTCAATTCTGGTTTTTCTTTTTCGCAAAGCATAACAGCTTCCATGGAAAATAATTCAAAAATTGATTATGGCTATGAACACAAGCTACTTATTTTTATTTTAACATTTATTAAGTGAGAATGCGATGTACAATGTTTTGTGAATTAATGAAAATCATTTTATCTTCTGAAAATGAGCCTTATCACAGATCTTCTGCTTCAAAACGCATTACAGTGACAGGTTTTCCTTTCTTTTCCCTTGAAAAATTCTTTGCTATGTATTTTTTCCTAGTAAATAAGTAATTTTGAATTTAGATTTGCAGAATTATTCAAGGAAATAGAGCTCTGTATTTCCTTCACATTTTTAATGAAACCATGAGAAAACAAGCTAAATAATTTTATTCTTTCAACCTTACCTCCAAGTGTCTACTCTGCTGAAATATTTACTAGCATTTACAACAGCTCTTACTTTCCACTCGAAAACATTTTTGGCATTTGAAAAAGAAGCCTGCTAACTTGGTATAGAATCTTGTATGGTTCAGTCATAATGTGTAGCCATGCAGATGAACATGCAGGTCTTGCCCAAAATACTTTCTGTGGATGCACTGACACTTATTTTCCTGCAGCAAGTTCCTTTCCCCACTGCTCAGCCACACTTGACCTCAGACTGAGTCTAATTGAACACTCCAAGCTTGAATGATTTTGGAACCTGCTCCAGTCCCTGCTGCATTTGACAAGTCTCTCACAGCTGAGCACCCAGTAATGACTTTTTCTTTAGTTAGTCCCACATTGTAGGGATATACCTTACCATATTCCACCTTTGCAGCTGCTACCCAGGAGTTTTCTGGAACCTTATACATTTATGATTATCTCACTGGAAAAAAGTGCTGGAGCTGCTTCCACAGGTGTCTGATAAAACTAAATACAAAAAGGAGGGGATTCTGCCCCTCTGCCCCTCAGGTGAGACCCCACCTGCAGAGCTGCCCCAGCCCTGGGCCCAGCACAGCCAGGACCTGGAGCTGCGGCAGAGAGCCCAGAGGAGGCACCAGGATGAGCAGAGGGATGGAGCAGCTCTGCTGGGAGGAAAGGCTGGCACAGCTGGCATTGTTCACCTGCACAGGAGAAGCTCTGGGCTGAGCTCAGGGTGGCCCTGCAGGGCCTGAAGGAGCTGCAGGAAAGATGGAGAGAGACAATTGCCAAGGGCTGGAGGGACAGGAGCCAGGGAATGGCTCCCACTGCCAGAGGGCAGGGCTGGATGGGATCTTGGCAATGAGGAATTGTTCCCTGGCAGGGTGGGCAGGCCCTGGCACAGGGTGCCCAGAGCAGCTGGGGCTGCCCCTGGATCCCTGGCAGTGCCCAAGGCCAGGTTGGACACTGGGGCTGGGAGCAGCCTGGCACAGTGGAAGCTTCCATGGCAGGGGTGGCACTGGATGGTCCTTGAGAACCTTTCCAACACATTCAGGGACTCTATGGATTGACAGTTTATGAAACCAAAGACTAAGATATAAAAGAAGGAACAGCATTTATTTTCAATCCAAGCAAATAACTATTTTTATTGCTGTAACCAACAGAAAGTCCTAACCCAAACAAGCCAGTCTGTGTCCTTCAGTTTCGGACAGAGCTTTCAGCTCTGGCCCCTTTTCTTAGTCCCTTTTCCCTGGTATCCCTAGCTCCATATAATAACTGTGTATGTATTAGAAATGTACTTTTTCTTGAATCTCCTGCTGCTGTTGTTGTTCCCTGTCAGTTCTGATCACCCATATCAGTGTGCCTTGGCATTTAACTCCAGCAGTCAATGCCATTGGCCTGGAATCCAGATGGGAATGTCCATGTCAGCTCCTGCCTCACCTTCAGCTGAGTGTAGTTACTGTTATTATAAACTCTCTTTCTAGTAACATTTCATTGTTTCAGCTCATATAAATTCCAGCTTCCTTTCTATATCACATTTCTCTGCAGTCACAATATTCCATGTCTCCACTAAATTAGTTTCTCCTCTGAATGCCGAATTCATTGTTTTGAAAGTAACTAAAAATAGATTTTTTTCTTTTTTTGATCTTCTGAAATCTCAGCACAAGGATGAAATTGCCATTTTTCAAACCAAAGAGATTGCAGGAAGGAAAACTGTGGATGAGCCACATTTTTTAAAAATCAACCTTGTAGTTCTCATCCTCTTTTTAGACAGGAAAATAAAGAGAATTACAATGTGGCATTTGTTACATCAGAATGCAATTACTAATTTTATAATTTTATAGTGATACAAGTAATTTAAGCTACCAAAATGTCTGTTTCTTTAGTACTGTAATCTATTTTAACCTATGTCCTAGGAAATTAATGGCACAGGGAATTGCACACATATCAGAATGCCTTGTACAGAGGTGAAGCAGCACATATACAGGTTTAATCTAATGTAGCAGTGCACATCTACTCTTCTAAAATGCAGCCCTGACAGTTTGCTGAGGTCTGGCTCTGATCATAACAGCCCATTTCCCCAGAGGCTTCAGGTTTTATTGAAGACACTGTCAGTTCAGTGTTTGTTACACATATAAAAATCAATACTTTAGACAATCTATACTTTTTTTTTTTCCCCTTCAAAGGCTAGGGTTGAAAAAATTAATATTAAGGGGTTTTTTTGTTGTTTTGGATTTTTTCCTTCTATTCCTTTTCAGGGGGTGGGGGGGAAAGCAATGTTTAAATTTTCCAGCTGTTGCTTTATACTGTGGTATTTTATGTTAGGTTGCCTCACCCATGTCAAATGATATAAAGTTACATGATGTAATTATGTGACTTGCATTGAGTTATCTCAATATGACATAGCAGGCAGTCGACTTGCTGTAAAACACACACTTTCCTGGAAACTGCAGATAAATTTTTCTGAGAGTGGAAAGCAGTTAGTAGTGGCTGCCCTGGGTAACAACATCAGGCCTGACATTCTGCAGTATATTTATTATTGATTTGGTGGGTAGCTTGGTGAATGTTGCTGATAACAAAAAATTCCTTAGACTAAAGAAAACCTCACAGAATTGTAAGACTTCCCAAAGGATCAAGTCAAACTGGGTGACTGAATAATATGGTGATAACATGAGGCTGATAATATGTTGATAAAATGAAATGAATAACCTTAATACTTTAATGTAGAAGGTAAATAATCTCTTCCAACATGGCTTAACTTTTTAATACATCTGTGGGTTCAGAATTGAACAATACTCCTGAGATCTTACTGAAGGTGCATCTGAATTTCCCTATGGATCATGCTCCTGTTTCCACTGGCATTGATGAATCCTCAATGATGGCTCAAAATCAACAAAAAGTGGAAATATTATAAAACAAAAATCTTAAGGCATCGTCTAGGAAGGTTCTTGATTTTTTTTTCCCTAGCTCTGATATTGCTGTGTGGTTCCATGTCACTTGTTCCATGTTATCAGTATTGTCACCAGAAAAGCCTTATAGTGCTGCCACATCATCACAATTCCAGAAACCAAAAAGAATTTACTCCAACAAGGGGAACACTAAGAAAAATCAATCAAGATTTGCAACCTACAGTCTGTTAACCATGTTGTTACCTTCAACATCTGTTAGAATGCAGAATTATTTATTTTTTGAAAAATGCTGTCCTCCCAATATGTTCTTCTGTATTTTCTACATCATTCTGATGAAAAATATGTTCTCCCCATTTTGGTTATTGTCTAGTCTGGATGGGGGTAGATGGGTTGGTTCATGCTGTCATCAAGTGCTGCCCACAAGATATTTTTCTATTCACTCCCAATAGTAGAATAGAGCTGACAAACAACTGATGGGTTGTAACAGGACGGCAGTGGACTCCTTAAAAATTCCTGCACACTGGAAAATTTTTGCACACTCTCTTAGATTTGGTCTTTTAATAGTTCATGTTCAGTCTTCCTCCTGGTCCTGGTTTGCTGTCCAACACCTTTTTCAGCTGATTGTTTATTTTATTTAATTCTTGTTCCAGGTACCTGCACTCACAGCTTCAGTTGCTTCTGTTTCTGTCTTAGTTATCAAGAGCAACTGAAAAAAACCACTATACTCATTCCGTTACATTGTTCCATTGCTCCCAGTCCATTTCAAGATACAGAACTGGGAGTGGCCAATTCCCCAGTCAGAGAGGCTGTCCTAGGGTGACGTTGTGATGCTTGTGTCCCCAATCTTCTGTTCTGTTAATGCTGGATATTGTATTCTGTGCCTTCATGACTGGTTCTGAGAGCAAAGGTGGGGAGAAGAAGAAGCACGGAGTTTGTTATCAGGGACTGCATTCACTCCTCTAAAAGCAACACTGCTCCACATTCTGTGCTGCACTGTGTTGTCTGGGCACTAACAGAGCAGAACAGAGTGTTCCTTTGCTTTTTAGTTGGTTTAGCTGGCTGAGGCAGAGAAGTTTTCCCTGGACTATATTTTTTTTCTTTCCCTTTTCTTGGAACTGTCAAACCTGCTCCAGACTGGGACCTGGGGAGCACCAAGAGCTTGCACTTTGTGGCCTATGGGGGCCTACCCTGGGCAGCAGCCTTTCCTAGTGCCGGAGGGATTGATAACAGAGCAAGCATCCACAGGAGAGACTTTCTGAATTTGTCGTGTCTTCAGAGCGGCGATTGAGTTTTGTCATCTGGTATTGTTCATTTTTTGTGCTGGGGAGTGCTTTGCCTGTTAAATAAACAGGTTTTTTCCCACTTCTCTCCAAGGGAATTTTCCCGAACTGGTTGTGGGGAGGGGCCATGTGAGTTGGCTTTCTGGAGGGGACTCCATTTTGAGGTTTTCTCCCAAATTTGCCCTAATCCAGGACAGGGGCATTGACAGCTGGGAGAGTTGGGCATAGAAAAAAACATCTGAAGATCAATCAAGGCAAATGCAGGTCAAGCCCAGCACCAGCACAGGCTAGGAGGACCTGCTGGAGCAGGTCTAGGGGAAGGACCTGGGGGTGCTGGGGACACAGAGCTGTCCCTGAGCCAGCAGAGTGCCCTGGGGCCAAGGAGGCCAAGGGTGCCCTGGGGACATGGGGAAGAGCTTTGGCAGCAGGTCAGGGGGGATCCTGCCCCTGTGCCCAGCCCTGGAGGCACCTCTGGGTGCTGTGTGCAGCTGTGGATCCTCAGCACAGCAGGGCCAGGAGCTCCTGGAGCTGAGCAAGGGCCTGGAGCATCTCGGTGCCCAGGAAAGGCTGAGGGAGCTGGGGCTGCTCAGCCTGGAGAGGAGCCCCAGCTGAGAGGGGCCCTCAGCCCTGGGTGTCCCCGTGTGCAGGGAGGGGCAGAGCAGGGCCCAGGCTCTGCTCCGGGCCCAGCCATGGCCCCAGAGCCACGGGCAGGGCCTGAGCCCAGGAGCTGCCCCTGCCCAGGAGGCAGAGCTCCTGCCCTGGGCAGTGCCCAGCCCTGAGCAGGTGGTGCACAGAGGCTGTGCAGGCTCCTGCCTGGGGGTACTGCAGAGCCACACGGACACACTGCTGTGCCCTGGGCTCTGGGATGGCCCTGCTGGAGCAGGGAGGTGCCACCAGAGCAGCCCCCGTGGGCCCCACCAGCCTGGCCCAGCCTGGGCCTCTGTGATTAAAGGAGGAAGCTCTACGTGTGGAGACAAGGATTTCAACATGGGGAGCAAAATTACTTCAGAAATGAATCTGGGCTCTTATAACACAACCTTTAAAATACCTTTTCCTATGGTTAGTATTTGGTTGATCCAGATGGCTTTAAAATGAAAGAAATTCAAACTTGCCTTCCAACAAGCTTGTCCAAACTTCCAGAAACTTTTTTCAAAATTGTCTTCCAGATTTTTTATTTAGTCCTTTACCTACCTGTTAGTGATTTTCAGGGCTCTGCAAATCACAAATGCAGATACGGTTTGTTCCGTCTTTAATTCTATCAATATTTTTGTGTTGATCATTGATACAAGTATTTTGCTACACAAGAATAAAGATTTATTATACTTTTTCTCTTTAATTTAGGAATAGATAAATTCAAAATGCTGCTCTCCATATCTTATTACCAATGAAAATAAAGTTCAAAAGTTTAATTACCATGCTAAGTTTGCATTTGGACTCAGAGGAGACAAAATAAAAGGCTGATGGAGTATCAGCCGATCTTCTCTTAGGAGAAGGTGAGAAAAATCAATGTAAGGAAGACATAGAAAAGAAATGGAAAGTGTTGAAAGATAAATGAAGGTCTTTCATCTAGCAGTGAATATACTATGACAAAAAAAATTATCCAATGGAGATGAAAAATGAAGTGTTGGAAAGAGACATTTATAGGGTGTAAAATATCTGGACCAAAGGTGAAGTAGGAAGATTAAAGATTAAAGTCAGGCAAGTGTAAAAACCCCTGATAAAATACTTTAAAGGTGGACAATAAAAAGAAGAATGCCGGAGGTTAAGATAAATAAAATATGTTGAATTGCCAAAAAGAACAAGATGATGTTGAAGGGGACTGTGAGATGCCATAAACATTGTTCAGAAGTGCCTTTCATAAAAAACATGCACAGTGAAAATAATTCATAAACTAAAAACATACAGTTTAACATTTGTGTCTGTGTTTATAGCTGAACATGTGCAAATATGAAAGTTCCCATTTTGCTTTGTGAGTGTCTGACTTCTCCCAGCTGCCCAGGGACCTGGCATGAGATCTATTCAAATAAACTTTGACAATTCTTTAGTTCACCCATCCAGCAAGATGACATTCCCAAACAGAACTGGAATGCAGCAGGAATGATGGAGGAGATGACACTGGAAAGTAATTTCCTTTGCCTCATAATTTGCAATGATTCATTAGAATCAGGTGTAAGCGAACATAATTGCTGAATTTAACCAGGGCCTTATTTTTACAACAATTTGCAGTGCTTAAAGGGAGTTTCCATTTCTCATCTGACTGGGTTTTAAAGTTCATCTGGTTTGTTTTGCTCTGAAATGGATTAGAGGTGCTTGTACCTACACTTATCAGGTGGTAAACATGGGGCTGGGGAAGTCTTTCTAAGCACTTCTCTCATAATTAAGACATTAAAACACATGAGGGTAGATAAATAGGTAGTTAAATCAAAATTAAGAGAGCCACAAAGGGGTCAGCTGCATACAGAAAGTATTTGAAGCGTTTTCCCTTCTTTTCTCTCACCATTTTGAAAATTCCATTATTTTAGTAATGTGTTTAAAAGTATTTGTAAAATTAATCAACAATGTGTTGTTGTTCACATTTCTTTTTATTGATTTCAATAATCCAGGGCAAAAATATAGTATTTAAATAATTTTATAAATAGCCATCACGGTTTACTTTTCCCCAGAGGCACATAGTTATATCCCGAAGGTCCAGTGCACTCAGCGAGATTGGATGGGCGATAAAAGAGAGAACGGAAATTTCAGTAGAATGCAGGGATAGGGGAGAGAGAAGAATGACTGTTTATACCATATAGCATCATTTATGTTGCATTTGTTGTTGAAATACATAATTTACCAAATTTTCTGCACAAAATCCAGGTTGGCAGAATTCTTCCACCTTTTTATACAGTGACCAGTGTGAATTGTTTAGAATAAAAAAGAAGAAAGGCTATGAGGGATGATAATAATTGATAATATTTTGCAATAATGAGATAATAAAATTGTTGTTTTTAGAGGCTGCACATAAAGCATGTCAAAAATGCCATTTCTGGGGGGGGAAAAATAAGCAACAGATGAATCTTGTATTATTTTTATTTTTTAAAAAAGAGGTTTGTTAATTAAATTTTTTAATAAAGTGCTAAAACACTTTCAATGGCTTAAAAATAATAATGCCTGGAAGAGCTGGTAAAATGACAAGGATCCTCCGTTTATGACTGTGAATAAAAATATTGTATTAATGTAGTTTTTTAGGATAGTTGGGGAGGTTCTTGGTTTGTTTTAAACAAAGCAGTTTAAATCAGATTTGCTACTGTAAAATGTTTGACCTTCTATAAGAGAGAGTAAATTAAGGGCAGCTTTTGTATAAATGAAGGGTTTGAAGGAAGGGTTTGAGTGTCATTGGCTCTGATTGCTCCTGTTATATTTATTAATGAAATTCCACCAGCTGACACTGATTACTGCTTCCCCATGAATTGAGCAGGTTCATCCAAGTTCATTTCCTGCCCCTGAAACATTTCAGGATATGGCTCTGTTTAGATCCCCCTAAATTTTATAGCTCAAAAGAATACAATTCTGTCGAGAGCAACTGGTTGATGTTTGTAAAGGAGACAGAAGCACATCTGCCCAGAAACTTGTCCAAAACTTCTCTCACCTATTCCATCCACAAACACAAATTTGAAATTCCAATAACTGTCCCAGTGGGATGCCTGGGAGCTGTATGTACAGCTCTGTGAAACAGCCACTCCCTCTGGTGTTCCTCTTTTCACCTTTCCTTTCTTATTTTCTGCTTCTTAAATCAGATTGTCACAGATCAATCCTTGGGCTTTTCCCGTGAGTTTTCCATTACATTTCAGGAGCCAAGTTTGTTGCTATAAATTGTGGGTAGAAAACATGAGAATATTGAATACAGGCCTGTGTTACAGTGTGGGATTTGCTGTGTCACTCAGTATCGCTGAAGGTGGAGGCAGGAATGTGACATACACACATGGAGACCATGCAGCAACAGACAGATTTTATTGTTGGGCACCTCCTTTCATAGGGGGGGCTGAATTTCCCTGTTATACACAGGATTGGACAAGGGTCCCAACTCTGCTCAGCTCACTCACCAATGTTTTGGGTGCATTCATACTCCAGAGGGATTGGCTGGGGTCCCCTTGTTTGAGCTTGAATTCAGCCTATCAGTATTGTGTCCAGGGTCTTGTTTACTCCTTGTTCTCTAACGAGCTAGGCTGGTTGAGTTGGTATCTGTTCTGCCAAATTATTTGTGCAGTTCTAGACCAGCTATAGTTGTCACAACTCAGCAGAGCCTGGATACAGCACATTTTATTGACTCTTACCTAGGACTTAACTCCACTGTTGTATCTGCATTCATCTTCAGTACATATACAGTTAGTGGAAAAGGTCCTTACCTAGAACCGGGCTCACTCCTTACAAAAGTATGGATTACCGATGAAAGTTATCTCCAGAGGTGTCCAAGGAAGGCCTGGTTGTGGCACTCAGTGCTCTGGGCTGGGTAAGAAGGTGGGATCAGGCACAGGTTGGACTCCATGATCTTGGCGGTTTCTGTGATCACCAGATATAAGGGTTTGGGTAGTGCCTGTGTCTCTTCTCTTTTTCTTTATGATACCAAAGATAAGACAAAGAATCTTAGTGAGTTAAATAACCAAAAGCATATTTAATGGTAAATTCTTTTGAATTTAAAATTCTTTTGAACTTAAAAATACTTATTGATGCTGAACACAGGTATAATACTCATAATCTGCAAAGCAGTGTAAGGTAATTAACTCAATTATTTCTCTCTACTTTTCCCTAATGATGGGTGAAGATTTCTCTAATGAGGAACTTCTGATCTAGGTAGGTTGCTTGAAATTTAAAGCAGCAGCTCTATCAATGGCTGGGACCCTTGGTGCTGTTATCATAATCAAAGGAACTTGTCCTACTCTTCCCCAAATTAGAGCAGCTGTAACAAGATGCTGAAACAAGTGTCTGGAAATGTTTTGAAACAATGAGGAAAGACATTGCTTATTCATGTTCTTCAAGGCCAAATTTTTCAGTTTTTCATCTCTACTTTGGTAAAAAAGTATTGATCTTTGGATTTGGGAGGTAGACCTTCCACAAATGCCAGTTGCAAAGATCAAGGAATGCAGTCTCGCTTCCGTGGCCACTGGAGCTGATGGGCTGGCTAGCCACTCTTGGAGTGACTGGTGGAGGCTACGGGTCCCACCACTCCCAGGTTCTCTACGAGAACCCTGAGTAGTGGCTCCGTCTGCAGCGTGATGATGCAGGTGAGAGCAGGACTGCGAAGAACTGAGGTAAAGGAATGAAGGAGTGGACACGTATGTGGATGCCAAGGCGCTTTATTTGACTCAGGTGGGGCCAGTAACGGTGTCAGGGAAAAACCGTTAGGGAGGCACTGATAAAGGGGAGGGTGTAACGGGGACACGAGGGACCAATGAACAAAACCCAGGGGAGGAGTGAGGGACACACAGAACCAATAGGAAGGGCCCAGGGGAGGCAAAAGGCTCAGGGGACAAATCATATGCTAAGTGAGGGATGATTGACATAGAAGATTCTCGACATGAGAGGGGACGGTTACAATGATTGACAGCTAACAGGTGGGAGGAACAAACCATTAGGAGGGAGAACATGGGGGGAACCGAGGGTCAAACCAAAATTTTAACTTATAAAAAATAACCGACTTAAAACAAAACCCATATAAAACACACAATGCTACAAAGGAATTAATGGATGAAGGAAAATGCCCTCTGTTTTCTGTCAGTCTGCCCTAACTGAAATAGGCTTGTTAGCAGTTTCAGTAAAACTGCGTCTGCTCAGAGAAAGGAAGAGGAGTTCAAACATCTCACTCAGTCATATTTCATTAACAGAGAAGTCCAAACCTTGTTTACATAGAAATCTGCATGAATTATAATATTGGATTGAGTGTAAGAATCTTTATATAGCTTGCAGAAGGACTGAATTGAGTTGAATTCAAGCTCAGAGGAAAAACAATAAGTATGACTGGGTGCTTTGATTAAGGTCATAATAAAAACCAGGCGCATTGTTCTGGAAACCTATTTTGCTTTGAAATCAAATTAATTGTCTCAAGTCATCCCTGTTATGTGATTGCTTGATAAGTCAGTTTGTTTTGATTACCACTCTGAAGATAATTAAAAGATAATCACTATGTCACAAACACAAGCACACAATCCAGCCAAGAAAGTAGCAGAAGAACACAGTGAATGACATCTTTACACTTTTATAACAGCAACTTCCAGAGTCCTGCCCTCACCCCAGAATTATTTTAGAACTCCTAAGTTCTTTCTGGCTCCTTAATGCAATGGTGTCTGCTGTAGAAAACTAGATCATTTTGAGTGCTCTGCAGCTCTGAGCCTCTCTGCTCCCTCAGGTGAGACCCTACCTGCAGAACTGCCCCAGCCCTGGGACCAGCACAGCCAGGACCTGGAGCTGCTGCAGAGAGCCCAGAGGAGGCACCAGGATGAGCAGAGGGATGGAGCAGCTCTGCTGGGAGGAAAGGCTGGCACAGCTGGCATTGTTCACCTGCACAGGAGAAGCTCTGGGCTGAGCTCAGGGTGGCCTTGCAGGGCCTGAAGGAGCTGCAGGAAAGATGGAGAGAGACAATTGCCAAGGGCTGGAGGGACAGGAGCCAGGGAATGGCTGCCAGTGCCAGAGGGCAGGGCTGGATGGGATCTTGGCAATGAGGAATTGTTCCCTGTGAGGGTGGGCAGGCCCTGGCACAGGGTGCCCAGAGCAGCTGTGGCTGCCCCTGGATCCCTGGCAGTGCCCAAGGCCAGATTGGACACTGGGGCTGGGAGCACCTGGGACAGTGGAAGGTGTCCCTGCCCATGGCAGGGGGATTGGATGAGCTTTAAGGTCCCTTCAAACCCAAACCATTGCCTATTTCTCTTATTTAGGTGCCATAGTGCAGCTGAAATATTTTGAAGCTAAAGAATCAGCTGTATGTGTCATAACACCTACAGTGAAAAGTGCTAATGAAGTTCAAAGGACAACACAAAGAAAAGAGCCAAATAATTTTGTGTCTTTCCCATCCCACAGTTGGGCCGAGGTCAAGTTTTCCTCCTTGGGAAGTATTGCAGAACTCCATGGTGTACAGCAGATACCTGAATCAAACAGGTCCCTGCAGCTGATTGCAGGGAGGCAGCTGAAATGAGACAGCTAAAGTTCTCTGTGCATGCACACAGGCTCATCTTACTGGTGGTATTCTGCCCAATGTCTCTATTACATTGTTATTTAATATACTCTGCAGCCTTTCTCTGTAATTCAGGCTATAAAATCTGTAGGGAATGGGCAGTTGTTTGAGTTGTCCACTAAAACGCCTTTACAGGTGACTGAATATAAATACCAAAAGGCCCAGATTGTTCTCACAGGCCAACCTTAATATCTTAAAATGGTGATCTGAAAGAAACAGTGGAATTACTGTGTAAAATACAACTACATAAAGCAGTAATAGCCATATTGTGTAGGGAATTATCCTAAATGGACTGGGGAATTGCAGGAGAATATCTTTCTCCTTTTATGTGAAGGATGGTGTCTCTGAGAGAGTTAAAGAGCCAAAGATTAATCATGGAGCTTTAGGTAAATGGGGAAATAGGAATGTTGATGCTATTAGAAATTACTAATTCCACCTCAGCCTCAATGAACTTTCATTCAACATTGTTCAACTCTGAAATTTTTAGGGATAAATAGTAAATCTTTTAAAAAGAGCTCTTTAAATTTATCTGAAGGTTGGGAGGCAACAAAGCATTACCAGGTGCCTGACTTTCCCTATTGAAATGATTTTATTGAATTTATTCATTTTATAATATTGATAGTGCCGCATCCTAGGTATCTTTGCATGCTTGCAAATATGCAGGTGATGACAAAGCTTATTGTGCTTTTTCACTTGAAAAATATTACATGCTTTAATTTAACTCTCAATAGTTAAGATTTAATGAAGGAACTACATCCCTTTTTCCTCTTGAATCACTGTTTGTGTTACTGG
This sequence comes from Molothrus ater, assembly GCF_012460135.2. Taxonomy (NCBI): domain Eukaryota; kingdom Metazoa; phylum Chordata; class Aves; order Passeriformes; family Icteridae; genus Molothrus; species Molothrus ater. Next base: position 329,227 of record NC_050489.2, read on the forward strand.
TGTCACCCGCTATGTGTATTCTTTCTTTTCCTGTATCTCATTAAACAGAGAGAGAGAAAATCTCATGGGATTTTAAAACATATTTGAAATACTTCAAAAAGTTTTGTCTCTCTGTGAAGTTCTCTTATGCCAGTTCATGGTCAATGCAAAATGAACTCCCAAAATCCAAACTCTCCCAAAAAAAGTGAAACAGCCCTTTAGTCACCACCTCAGTAGAATATTCCAAATCTTCGATAATAATTTTTTACCTTTGGCAATGGCCAAGTAACCCAGTGAGACATTTTAGAGAAATTAGCTCTGTGCATTCAGACCCCATGACATCCACAAGAGTACCAGGACCAAGTGTTAGTGATTTTTCTGTTCCATGGGAGAGGAATGCTGGTCAGGGATAATGTTTTCCCTGAAAATATTTAAACTGGAATAAAATTGTTCCTGTCTGGTTTATTCAGCACAGAGCATCATCCCAGTGCAGCTTTTCTAAAATGAAATACACATCAGAAACTTTTCTGATGTGAAATACACATCAGAAACACTCCTGCCAGGCTCAAGGTACTCCTTGATCTAGCTCCACTGACCGATCCCATTGAACAAAAGGTAAAATCTTTGCTCCTGAATCTGACATTCCCTGTTTCTGATTGCAGAACTGCAGGGTCCCAATGGGAGTCAAGAAGCAGGGCTTTGCTGTGCCATGGTGTGTTACCAATACTCCAGCCTGGGGAATCTGGGGGAGCTACCAAAGTTACAAGAAATGCTCATTTCATTGGAAATATGACAACCTGGCAGAGCTTCTTTGCTAATTAGTGGTCCATAACTTTGTTGTTCTGAGAGGTTCACAAGGTGCCAGCACTGGAGGATTCACTCAAGGAAAGACCTTCACTGGAGAAATTGAATTTGAAAACAGCCTATCATGGCTAAATAATGGATAAATATTTTCTCTTACTTACTGAAATGTGTAATCTGGGTTTAATTCATTCATGTAGGAAAATTGGTAAGTGACTTTTTAGCTCCCTTTGCATACCTGTGACTTTGAGAATGTAAAATTTTGTCCTTTATGAACTCTAGATACAGATTAATGTAATAATTTTTCATGTGATTTCAATGGTATTACAATTTATATCCCAGTAACTTTGCACCATTGCAGTTTTTAATTAAACAGAGCTGTTGTGGAGTTGCATTGCCTATAAAAGACAAGCATAAACGAATTCCAGAGTTATGCCTTAATGGATGCATTTTCATGCAGGAGGAATATATAAAAGAATCCCAGCTTTGCCCAGAATGCATTACATACTACATGATGCTTGACCCAGACTCCCATGGCCAAAGAGACTAAATTTTTGTGGATTTTCTGTACTGGCATGGTAGCATGAATGAGAACTCTTTCCAAGGGCTGCAGTCACCCAGGTTCCTGGCTCTGAATCTAACTTTGAATCCAGCACACAGAGTGCTCCAAGACACTCTCTTTTATAAACAGCATATTTCCACAAGGAGCAGCAGCGTGGAACCCCATATACCTGGGCAGTGCTGAAGACAGGGAAAGGGGCTACAGCTTTTTGAGTCTCCCCAGAAAATGAGCACATTCCTGTTTGTATCTTCTGCCTCAAATGCAGTGTGGGCTGCAGGGGAGGGAGGGGATCCCACTCCTCTGCTCTTGTGAGACCTGGATTGCTGCAATTCACTTCTGGTGACTCCAACACAAGGAGGTCATGAAACTGTTGGAGTCCAGAGGAGGCCATGGAGGTGCTGAGGGGACTGGAGCAGCTCCCCTGTGGAGCCAGGCTGGGAGAGCTGGGGCTGCTCAGCCTGGACAGGAGAAGGTTATGTAGACCCCAGAGCACCTTCCAGTGCCTGAAGAAGCTGCAGGAAAGATGGAGAGAGACAATTGACAAGAGACGGAGGGACAGGAGCCAGGGAATGGCTCCCAGTGCCAGAGGGCAGGGCTGGATGGGATCTTGGCAATGAGGAATTGTTCCCTGGCAGGGTGGGCAGGGCCTGGCACAGGATGCCCAGTTCCCAAGGCCAGGTTGGACAGTGGGGCTTGGAGCAGCCTGGCACAGTGGAAGGTGTCCCTGCTCTTGGCAGGGGGTGGCACTGGATGAGCTTTAAGGTCCATTCCACCCCCAAAACATTCTGGGATTCTGTGTGTGAATATTTTCATGGGATTAAAAAAACACTGTCGAGGACACTCTGTGATGTCCTCTCTTCCTCTCTGTCTTACTCGCCCCTTTTTACTTAATCTTCTGGCCTTCTATACTAGAATAGATTTGTTTTTAGGTTCTGGGGTGTTTGTAGATTTTGAAAGGTGAGTGAAAAGTTGCCACTGTCTTGAGGATGTTTGCACTTGCAGTTTTACTGAATTTTCTTGCTAGCTGAGTACCAGGCTTAATGACTCTGTGAAGTCTCGTCATCCCTTAGACCCATTTAATACAGGCCTTTATTTTCTTTCTTCATTTTTCCCCACCTCAGGCTGCAAAGCTTGTTTTTGTTTGTTTTTTTAATTGCAAGAACATTTCTAGAATGTCTTCATGTCCCTTTTCTCAAGCAGCTGGCAGTAAAGGAAAAAAAATTCCTAGGAGATATAAACCAAAGGAACATTACAACCACATATCCATTAATTACTAATATCCAATAATTACTAGTATCCTTCTCAGTGCATTGTAAGATGGGAAAACAGTGACTGGTGCAAGTGCATTTCTGGCAGCAGTGCAAAGCTTGATCATTGTCAGTGCAAAAGTAACAAAAGAACCATCCTGATTCTGACAGAAAATTTGCTCCTGTAAAATTTTTCAAGTTCTAAATTCTGGAATTGAATTTAAATCCTTCCTGTTCACACAGGAACAAACTCTCTTTGCAGCTTTGAGATTGCAAAAGGCTAACAATGCAGTAAACCTTGATTCTCCCTCTCTATTCAACCTTTTAATGACTGTCATTGCTTTAGCTCCAAGAGGTTGGTGATCTAATTAGGGCAAATTGAATAACACTGCTTTTATGCTAAAGCGTGAGAAAGTTAATTGAAATCAATCCATGTTCAGTGAAAATGCTGGAGACATCACTGATAATTTAAAGCAATTAAAAGATGTTGTCCTGAAGCAAGGCAGAAACATTAAGTCTAAGAGTCTGTTAAAGAAAACTACCTAAAATATTTAAATGATATTATACAACTAAGATGAACTAGGGATAGCTGAAGCAATTAGAAACCCTGAAGCCTATACTCAGTCATGTGTAATCTTCTTTGAGCTATTTCAAGCCATTTGTTTCTCGTAAAGTCATGGATTTTTTTAAATCCCATTTGTGACGTTTTGTGAACAATGGTGTGCCACACTTGCAAGCCTCCAGTTCTCATTGATGGGCCATTGTGCTTAAAAAAAAAAAAATAAATTGAAATGAAGTTTCCAGGCTCATTTTAAGTTTTTTGTTCATAGGATGCAAAACATTGATTTGGTAGATCTGAAGGTTATAATCCAGTCCCTTGTTTTTTAACAAATTTTTTAAACATGGCAGGGTAAACAGGATGGGTTTTCTTTCTGAAATCCCCAAATCTATCATAAAATCCTTAAGGATGGAAAAGACCTCCGAGGTCATCAAATCCAACCTGTGGAACTTGCTGAAGGGATGAGAATTCAGAGCTGCACAGTTCTCATTTAGAAGTTTCTTCTAGGATGTGTGATAAGACATGAATAACAGAATAATAATAGTTTTTTAAAAAATTGTAATAATATCTACAAAGTTTATGTTGTTGCTGTCTGCATTTAGGCTCTGGAACATACATGATGTATCTGACTCTGTTACCTGCCACCTCTGGCAGGGCTCGTGCAGTTCATTGAGGAGGCTTAACTGCAATGACACATACTGGGAATGCTGGACAAATGTGAAACTGTATGAAAGATAAACTCCATAAAATACACCACAGGCACAGGTTGAAGACAGCTAAAATTAATCTACCAAATAGTAGTAATTATCTTTTATCGTCTGTCGCAGCTTGTACTTGCACACTGGTAGAAATCTTGGTCTTGGCAGTTTCCTGCTTAGCCAGAGTTAAACATATGGAAATGTAAAGGGAATGATTGGGAATCAACAGCACAATGGAGGTGTCCTGCCAAGGGTTCTCAAAACAAGTATTTGAGCTCATTTTATTGGTGATGTGTATGTCCCAGTCCCAAAGCCTGATTATCCTGCTTCAGCTTCGGCCCTGGGTCCTGAGGGGGTTAGTAACACATCCAACAGTCCTGACCATCAGCACCTCACGGTCTCCCTCCCGTGAGGGCCATGCTGCACACCAGGCTGTCATTCACACCCCAAAATCTCATGGACATTAGGGATGGCCATCACCTGCTGGAGGGCAGGGTGTGTGCTGCAGAGTCTTCCTCCCTACCACACATCTGTGGGGGATGGAAGAAGATGTGAAGTTGAAATCACACAGAAAAGGAAGGGAACACAACATTTGCAAGACTTTACAGCCTTGGACTAGATATCAGTTAATTTTTATTAATTGCATTATTAGCTGTGTTTGTTCTTATGTATACAATTGCCCCCCTGCAATAGCAAAGGCTTTCACTTTTGGATTGAATGTTACTCATATTAATAGTGGAATTTGTCTTTTGTCCTTCACCTTCTAGTCCTGTGCCAGGTAAGAATCTTGGGTTGACGCAGAAATTTTTTTGCTTCTTTTCCCCCTTTTAAAACTATTTTTTAGGAGAGGGAAAAAAGCATCAGACACATCAAGACTCTAAAACCAGGGCAAAATTGATTATGTTTGAACCAATTTAATGATTTTTCTTGTGGTTTTTTGTTTCTTGAATTGTAAATGTTTTGACTGTGAAATACTGAAAGATACTTTTCATCCCTTTATTTATCTGCATTCAACATGAGGTGGAAGGAATAATATTCTTAGTCAAAAATTGGAAGCAAGTTATTTTAATGTCATTTGTTGATCTTCCATGTCCTGGATTACTGCAGAAAACTCTGCCAACCTTCTGGTCACTCTTTATTGATCTTAAGTGCTGAAATTTCTGTGTTTTCAGATAAAAAATCCCCACATTTTTCTTTTATATTATGAATATTGTGCTATCTCAAATTATATGTCTGCTGTTTGCGTCTACTGTGGTGCCCGCTGCTTCTAACTGGGATTAACATTTTATGTGCAAAAAGTGATGATCAGAGACAATATATTTGCTGGACAGGGTAGAGAGAATTTAGAAGTTAATAAATATTTTTGCCAAGAAATGTATTTATTTGTTTGGGTCATTCAGGAATTATGAAAAATGTCAGGAAATGAGGCTGGGAAGCATCTGGTATTTGGTGCAAAATCTTTCTCCCTCTCAAAATATTTCTGAAAAAAAGTCTAGAAAGGTGAAGAACCAGCTCTGCCCACAAAAAATCCTCAGGACTTCTGTGCAGGTAGCAGCTAGAAATCTTAAAATTACTGCATTTTTAAATGTGCACCTTATAGTAGCTCCAGAATAAATACACTTTTTTTTTCTCTTTTTAGACTGAAACTGCACATGGAAACTCAATTTTACAGGAGGCTTAGCTCAACTCTCTGGATGAAACGTCCTTTCTGAATTTTGAAGAGCAGTCTGAGTTAAGTCCCAGTTTGGCTAAGCTGGTTTTCCCCCATCACTTAGATCACCTCTAACAAGTTTAGCTTTTATGCACTTTCATATTGCACTACAAGCTCACTGTGAGGATGCCATGCCTTATTTCCTTTGCAAGATATTTAATCAAAAATGACCTACAATTTCAAGCATGAATACCCAACATCTCATTATTAACCACTCCCTGGGACTCTTTAGAGTGGTCTAGCCTCAGCTGGGATGTGGCGACAGGATTCAGGAGACTGGTGTTGTACAATTGAGGTCATCTTTTAATTCTCCTTGTTATTTGGTAGGAAAAAGCAGGGGGAAAGTATTCTGATAGGTTTATGTATCAACAGTGAAATTGTTGATCTGTGTGACCTTGGTCTAATTTGAGACCTCAAGAAATCAAGGAAGAGGCAGCCCAAAGAATGGACTCTTGAGGTTATTTGCTTTCCCTGCTTCTTGACTTCTCAAGGGTTTCACTACAAGGACACCTTCCAGGAAGTTCATGAATTTTTCAGGCACCTTTCATCACTAACCTTTCACTTCAATTTGAAGAAAATGGCAAGGTCTGTGCAGAATGACATTGTTACCATTGCCTTTTAATTTGTCTCGTGTCAACCAAACACAACTACCCAGCCTTTGTAATCATGTTGATCTAGCAAGCCTCGCTGGTCTGGGCAGAATATTTTTTCCCCATCTTAATCTTTACAAATGTGGTGTTACTTGGTGAAATAAAGCTTGAAAGAGGGTCAGGAAAATGATGACTTGAGCTGAAAGTAATTTTTTTCCCATTGCCCAGTTTTCTCAAAATCGCTCAGGGATTGTTTGTTTTCCTTTTTTGAAAGAATAAGGTTTGAGTCCCATTCATTTTTTGGACGACTGCAGATAACTGGGTGTTTTGTTCCTAATAAATCCAGAGATAATCCTTCCAATAGTGGCAGCATGAGCTGAACTGATAAAATGGTGAGAATGTGGAATATTGCCTAGATAAACTGTAAAACAAGAAATGTGTGGCCATTCCTATGAGCTGCAATGTTTTTTACCACATCATTTAGTCCTAGGCCTTTGTAATACTGGTGCTAATTAAGTGAGGCTCCAGTTTATGTCAGGCTGCTACAGCAATAATCATGTCCAGTTAAAGGTCACATTAAAAGATTTGGGTCTCAGCTCCATAATGGCCAATTCCAACAACACTATTTCAAAACAGTGATACTGTTTAAAGTTTGTAATGCACTCATGCTCTGGCAAGGAAGCTTTTGTGTCTCTATGGTGAGCAGTTTGCTTTTATGAGGATAATTATTATTTTTTCTACAGATCCCCTCTTTTTCTGCTTTTACATTTGCAGAAAAAGTGCAGTGAGCTGTTGTAAACTCTCAGTCATCATTTACAGGTTGAAAAGTGGGGTGGTTTGGTGATGTCCACAAAGAAACATGTAGTGATAAATTGAATTAAATTAAAAGGGGAATGAAAAAAGCAAAAGGAATCTGGTTACGATGTTGTACATGATGCCCTCAGAGTGTTTTGTAGTTCCATGTGATGCATTCATAGAACTTTGACATTGAAATTAAAGCTGGTCAATCCCAGGTAAAGTTCATTAGATATTTTTATCAGTTCTGGGTTTTCAGATTTGCCCCCCATTTGTCATGCTTAAGAATGACCAAAAAAACCCCTGATGCTAGTCAGTGCTAGCATCAGATTCTGCTTTTTTATTGCCTTTTTGTTCCTTTAACAATATTTTATGTGCATTTAGATAATTTTGTGATTCTTACTGTGTTTTAAAGGGTGCAGAAATTCTCTTTGACTCATTGTCAAAGAGCTCACCTCATTATTTTATCCTATTTTAGCATGGTTATGGAATGTTCTAGGCCATACTATTAAAATAACAGTGGAATAAGAGATGCTGCACACAACCCTTGGGATTAAAACCACCAGCATAAATCCTGAGAGAACAACCTGCAGCCATCAGCACAAATCCTGAGAGAACAACCTTCTCACTTGGTGATCCAGCTTTGGTCTGTCCTGTGGGCTTGCCTCAGGGAATTCTGAGGTCACCTTTCCCTTAGGAGCATATGTAGGAATTACATGTCTATATTCAGGTTGAGGAAAATATTAAACAGAATGACTTTATCCTTTGTAATCTCATGCCCTCAATTTTGGGAAGTAAAATCCCCAATTCTGTTACACCACAGACTGAATTATTTTTTCCTCCTGTTAAAAAGCAAATCAATTTTCCCCCTTTGTAAATGCAGTAATTTGAGATTTGCTGTGAATTTCAAACATTGTTAAGTAGACAAAAATGTACCTTGTAAGTATTTCCAGATTGGACAAAGGTTTGAGTTTTGAGTCTGAGTTTGATGCTAAATTTGCACTTCTCTGACTGATGGGAGCCCTGGGAACCGGGGGTGATGTGAGCTGCTCTTCAATCTGCAGGCAGAGAATCAGAGCTGCTACCATTCAGTTTCCATGCATTGGGTTTTTTTAAAATGTAGAACAAGATAACAGGATACTTTTCTTCCAAAGTCTATGATGTCAGGAGTGGAAAAAAAAAGATGTATATATTTTTTTTTTCTAAAGTAGGATTATGAAAGTTTGAAAGTTTCTAAAACACTTAAGCTGAATGGTTCATTATTTTTAAAATTACCAATAAATAGAAAAAACATCTTTGCTGACTGCCTGGTATTTTTTCAATGGCATTTTGTTTTGCTTTAAATATTGCTTCTGGTTTGCATTATGCTATTTGCCCACCTAGTGAATTTTCATGGATTTTCTATCTTTCAGCACCTAATTTTTGCCTATTAGGTTTAAACAAGATAAAACCAGTCTCTGTCTAAGTCCTCTGGGGAAAAGCTGCATGTAAGTGGTAATGGCAATTACGGTAAATGCTGAACCCAATATCTCTAAGTGCTTTCTGCAAAAATTCTCTATAAAATATTTCAAGGTAGTGTTAATCACATGGTCTGTGCGTTTACCTGGAGGTCTTTCCATGAAAACAGCCACACTGAACTAAAAAAAAAAAGTAACCAGAGTCTTTGCACTTTAAATGTTGTTTGACTTCTGTTATATCAAGGACTACCTTGATACAACAATGTTTAAATGAAACAAGGTGCTGTTTTGTTATAGGAAACCACCTATGGGAGAAAAATAGTTTAAATCAGTTTTAGGCTGATTTTAGATTTAGGGTTTTTTTCAGTCAGCACAAATTCCAGTTGTGCTTGTTTGCACACCAGACAGCGCAAGAGCATTCTGAGGCATAATTAATTGATGATGCATGTGTGACATATCACGGCACGGTCATTCAGTCCCTCCAGACTGACACAAGTATGCTGATTTTATAGTTACAATCAGCCTGCTCTTTTCTGTTGGGATCGTTGTTCTGATGACAGTGAGATTTGATTTGTTTCTTGTAGGAAGTGACCTCTTTCCATTTGATGGTTACCTGTTGCTGGTAGTTTAGCAATGGAGTATAAACAAGATTTTATTTTGAGACACCACAGTGTCTCGGTGATCATGCAGAGATGAAAATGAAGCAGGCTCTGATTTATCCTGCAACTTATTAATGAACAAAATAATTTTTTGTGTGTTCTTGTGGAGCCTTTAACTTACACATTCAAAAGTGCTCCACACTGACCAAGCTGCCAAAGCCTGAAAGGCAGGCAGTTCCTTTAATATGAAAAGTTCAAGCAGCTTATTCTTGCTTTCTAAAGGAGAAAAGTCTTTACTCCCCTTCTCAAGGGTAGCTAAAAGCCTTTTCCTATAAGTTTATATTGCTTTAGACTTCATCATTTAGACAAACCTTTGTCCTTGCAGTGTGTAGCTCCCAGCTGTCAGAAACCATTTTTGCAGCTTGTGAATTTAATCAATTCAGTGTGTCTGCTGAAAGTACTAAAACATCATTGAAATTCTGGTTTAAGAAAGCTAATGCACTAACTGCTCCCCGTGCGACTGCAGACAGCTAAACTGTGAGATATGGACTTTATATTGTAAAGGTCTTAAAAAAAATTTGCACTGATATCCTTGGTTGCAGTTTAACTTGTGGATTAATAGACCTTTAAATTTGAAACCAGCTTATCACCTTGCATTAAATGAAACAAGGCTATTTTGGACAGTTTTTAACAAAGGGTCAAGATAATATTAAAGGTAAATAAATTCAGAAAATTTCAAAACTTACCTGCAGGGGCAGTGCAAGGCCTCCATCTCCAGGATTCTACCCCCCTGTCCATTTCTTCAGCAGCAAAGTCTCCGTACAGGTTTTCTGTAGCAGTTCTGGATTAAACCTTCAGCCTTTTTTTAGTCTGTGTGTGGTATAAACTTGAACCCTGGAGGCAGTCTCAGCTGGTAGATCACTGTATTCTTACTGCATGTTATCTTTGCTTTTCTGTTATTACTCTGATTTTTTTTTTTTAATTCCATGGTACAGCTCACATCATGACATATATTGGCCAATTTCATGACCTAAAGAATGGTTACACAATTTTTTGGTGAGGTGATAAATAGGAGTGGTTTCACTCACCAGCATTAATCATGCAGGTTGGAAGTACCACAAGGGGAAAGCTGGTAAACTCTAAGGCAAGAGGAAATTGGTAGGCAGACCGTACCTGTGCTCACCTGTACCAACTCCCTGCTCATGCCAAAAGTCAGAAGAGTATCTCCAGAAGGAAATGACGGTTAACAAGGACTTGGTTCTGAAAACTGGCAGTGAAACAAATGGGTGAATTCTGAGAGAATGTACTCACCAAACAGCAATAACACAGCAACAAAGCTGGCAGGAATTGGGGATGGTAGTTTGCTGGCAATCGGTTGAAAAAACTCTGCACTGCGAGGATTTAGTTAGGGAGATGTGAAAATAAATCACTGAGGCAGTGTCCAGCAAAGTGTATTGACCTTCTCACCAGTACACACATTGCAAATTACAACAATATCAGTGGGAAGGGAAGAAATAGAGGCTAAAATACAGAAGAAAGGCCAATGTGGACAGTGGAAAGCCATCCATTACAGTGTGAGAGTGGCAATCAATAACCTCTTAAGTAGGCAAGGGAGAGAAAATATCTCCACATGGTGTGCTGTCAGAGGGTGCAGGACCTCAGGCTCTTTTAGAAAGTGAGAACAGTTGCAGTGTGGTACAGATTTGCTAATAATGAGGCAGGGCATTTAAAACCTCTGAGAGATGAATTTCTGAGGGAGCACAGAGAATAAGGAACACGGGAGATGGAACTCAGAGCTCAGATTCCATCTGCCTTCATCTGTGGCTGCCTGGAGTGCCAGGTCAGGATAAGGGGCAGAACACCTCAGTCTCATTTCAAACTTCTGAGACAAACACCTGAGAGAGAACCCAGCATGCAAAAGGGAATGTGCAGAGAGAGCCAGGAAGGAATGCCGCGAAACTGCACTCGCCACAGACAGGTCTCTCACTTGTTGATCGGTTTTAGTTGGTTTTCCCCCCCTTTTTCCAAGTATGATGGGAAACAGATCTGATAACACAACTTCACGTACCTAAACTGCAGCAGACCCTAGCTGTGCTCACCTGTACCAACTCCCTGCCAAGGCAGAGACAGACACCTAAGCAGGTTGCACAGGAACATGTCCATGTGAGGTGGAATATCTTCAGAGAAGGAGCCTCTACAGCTCTGTAGACCTTGTCCTACTGCCTCTGAGACTAAAATGTTTCAAAATATAGAGGCTGTCAGTGCTTAGAAAACTAAAGCAATAATGATAATTGAAAAAAAGTTTTTTTAACTTCTCACTAGTCTCACAGTTATGTGCAAGTCAGGCTTATCAGAAGATTTAGTTTTGAAGCCCTGTCATGTTTGTAATCTACCTTATATTCTTTTGGCATAATGGGACACTCAAAAGAGCTATAAGGTATATTTATCTCAAAGCCAGATCTTTTTTTATATATTTTGTGCAAGAAAAAGAGTGAATTGCAGCAGGTTGTAAGAAGCTTTGCGATTCTTGCTTTTTGTTTTCTATGTTCTTTGACTTTCTTTTGTACGTTGTGGCAGATAAAACAAAATAAAGTTCCTTCATACAGTATGAAAATATAAAACTACATAAAGATGTCCTTTATCAGAGAACGAGAGAATAAACCATTTTGGGATGTTGTTAATTCACAGAGCACAGTCAGACATGAAAGTGAAGAAATGAAAGAGTTCTCAAATACAATCTTACTCTTTCCTTTCTTTGTGTTTCAAATTTTCCTGACAGAAAACAGCTGACAGGGGATCAAGAAACTTTGCACTTTTCCCAAATGGTATCAACATATGGCTACCTAAAACTGGGGAGAAGTTTGCAGACTGGACAAGTCTTGGCTATATTGAAATTCATGCTGAAAATGCAGTGGTGCATTAGGAGTTTTTAAGGCTGCAGCTCTCTGAAGTTCTCAGCCTGAAGCCTTTCACTGAAACATTTAGAAAATAACACAAAACAGGTAAACAGAAGGAATTGATATTTTTGCTGCACACAAATACTGGGTTTAAGGTAAGTCTTTCTATGGTAACTTCTGAGCATTGTGCCCGTAATTCAGCCCATTGCCTTGATCTTTTGTCCTCCTCTGTGATGTACATGATATACAGACACTTCAAACAGGAGGGTTCTATATTTGCAGCTCTTTTAGCTCTAAGCTACCTTATATTATACACTGCTTTTTATCCAGCTATGCATTTGGCTGGCTTACAGATCCGTACAGAGCTGAAAAGGAATGAAATATTTAAGATGCTTTGTTTATTTTTATGTTGTGATCACTTCCAGTGAAACACCCACGTCACCAAGAGTTAGGAGAGTTCCAGCAGAATTCCTGATGAACTTTTTTTGACCTCCTATGCAGTGTGTCAGCTTTTCCCAGTGGCTGGATTATGTATGGCTGTTTTAGCATCCACCACACATCATGATCATCATGGCCTTGTCTTTGCCCTCAGATAGAATGGCAGCATAATCACAGAATCCCAGAATGGTTTAGGTTGGAAGGAACCTTAAAGATCATTTAGTTTCAACAATTTCCACTATCCCAAGTTGCTCCAAGTCCCGTCCAACCTAGCCTGAAACACTTCCAGGGATACAGGGGCAGCCACAGGTTCTCTGGACAACCTGGAAGTGCCTCACCATTCTCAGAGGGAACTCTTTTTATCCATGAAATAATTAATATGGTTTTTTTTGAGTTGGGCTGTTTGTGCACCTCTCCCATAGAATGTACTTAATTAACAGCTTTAATTTTGTTTCTTTTAAAAGGATCTTGATAGATAAAGTAGTCAGTTCTGAAGACTCAAGAATAAATTAAGAATCCTCCTCAGACAGAAATGTAGCTAATTAAATCAAGCTAAACATAATTTGACTCATATCTGGAGTAAAGGTAAGAGAGATGGTGATGTAAATGAAGCTGTTCAGCTCAGAGTGTAGTACTGTTGCTAGAAGTTTGAGAATCCTCAAAGTCATCATTTTCAATCCCTGGGAATATCATCGTCTTTGAGAAGCCTTGACGTAGGAAGCCTAAAAATCAAGTGTCCTGAAACAGTAATTTTGGAAGACAGTGGCAGTTTTTCTCCATCCCAATCTTTAGGCTCTGCAGAATCTCTCTCTTTGCTGTCTGATCTATGTTTTCAGGAGTCATTACTGCCAAGAGCTTTCTAATGTAGGTAAATTAACAGCTCCAAATGATTTATGGGAAGATTTCATGGCAAGTGTTGGGAAAGATCCAAACTTCACAAGAGAGGCAGAGGACCTAACAATTTTTGGTTCGACTTCTGAATAAATGACCAGATTTTGAGGAGGGCACAGTGCCAGCTTTCCTTTGTGCCATCTTCTCTTCATTCTTCTCAGCTAGAACTACTGGTTCCAGAGAGCTTTCATATATTTTAGCTAGGTTCATAAATGGCAATGTACATTGTAAATGATCTTATTCTAAGAAAAATGAAGACAACGCCGCAGTGGAGGATATGACAGAAGGAAAAAGAAAGCAGAAAATATTCTTGAAGCAATATGACAAGATAATGCAGTCTTTAAGCATGGTAAATTTGCACATTTTTCTCTTAATTCTATCCAAGTGCCAGGTCAGTGTTAAGATTAATGAAAAATATTCCTCAGAAACTGTTTGCTAAACTTTCCTCTCTAACCTGCTTTCAACTCTACAGGGTGAGGAGCTGAATGTAAAGCATTTCCATATATTTATGGTCATTAAATATCGAAAATGTTGAAAGCAATAATGAAATGTCCACTATATTAAGTGTTCTTGAGGAGTTATTAGAGCTGACAGTTTTATCGGGTTTGAATAGCTAAGCAAGTTGTTATCTCCTGCAATTGCACCTGTTGGAATTGTGCTCACAAGGGGTTTGTGAGAAGTGATTGCAGTGGAATGCTGGGAGCAACACCCAATACTGTGATTTACTTTTTGTTTAGATTTGATACTAAACCTCTAAGGACAGCAAACTCTTTTTAACTTGTAGTGGTGGCTTTTAGTTGAGTCTAATTCCAAACAGACTTTTCCCTGTGAAAGCAGTTACTCTAGCAAGGGGGTTTGGTAGGTTCTATTCTGCAAAATATAACCCCAGGGAGGTTTGTCTGCTTTCAAAGATATTCCCTTCCTAAAGAAGAGTTCAGAGAAACAAGCTGGCCACAGAATTAAGGAGGAAAATAATTTTTAGTCATCTGTCATGTCTCTGCTGCCTTCCCCTCTTGCTGTGTGCTCAGTCTAATTTTTGTGTCTTGTTAGGAGCCACATATCTTGATGATGGAGCTGTCAGCCAGGGAAAATAACTTTCTTTAATTTCCCTTTCAGGGTCTGGTAGCCCCATCTGAGAGCAAAGGTTTGGAACATTCTGGCAGTTCTCTTCATTGAGCACATCACTGGTGCAAATAACAGCAGGTCCAGTAACCTTGTGGTGGAACAAGATCTTGGATGATATATCTTACAGGAAAATCCCTGATCAGGAGATACAAAAGCTTCCAGGAAATTGCATAAATTAAGATGGTTTCAGGCTGGGAATATTCCCATTCTTCTTACCTCACCAAGGCTGGTGACCTCTGACCTTCTGCTTTGCTGTAATTGTTGCTTTTCATAGATTTTTGGAGAGATTGCTGTTTTACATTTAACACTCCTTCTCTGCCTACCTAATAGTACTGATCAAGCCAGCCAGGAAGACCAGGCAAGATAAATTAGATGCTTAATTTGCACATCAGGAACTTCAGGCAACCTAATTTTAAGAGGACATTTTTATAAAGCAAAATGGCACTGTGCATATATTACTAATTGCCAGTTCCACAAAATTATTAATGATAGATGAGCTCTGGGCTTGGAATCTTTGCATAACTTAGTGTTTGAAGGCTGTGCCATGAAACACAGACAACAAAACTCGTTAGGAAACTTATCACATAATTGTCAATATTATTGTAATTTATATTTTTCTCCATCACTCTCCATACAAAAATACATAAACCAACAGCTATAATACAGATTAATCACATTGTGAATATTCTTCCCAAAAAATAAGTTGATTTTAGCAATCTGAAAACAGAACAATGTATTTTCCTGGACATGCTGCTGTCTCGCATTGTTCATCCCTTAAGGGTTCCCATTTTCCTGACATGGCCTGAACACTGCAGGGTTTTTGGGTGAGTTTGTGTTCTTGCATCTTCTCTCCTTGGTCCTTCAATCCCTTCTAGACACATTCTGCCTTTCCACATCTTCTATGCTTTATTTACCTTGGGAGCCAGCCAAAACCTACAAAGAATATCAAAAATATGTGTTCTGAGGTGGTTTACATATCTACTTGATTTTGGGCTGATCTCTCTCTCTCCCACATATGAATACATGAGGATCAAGGTTGCATTCTCCAGCCCTGCTCTCAGACCCTGGTTCCCAGCTCTTCTCCAAAGTTTTCCAAAGACTGTTGGAAAGAGAGCCACAGAATTGGCCCTGTGAGGTTCTGCGTGTGTGAACACAATTCAGAGCTGCTTTGTCTCTTCCAATAAACCTTTGAAAAAGTGTTCTGGTATATTTTTTTAACAGACAGATTTTCAGATATTTTTTCAGATTTTTTTCCCAGAATTTTCTCGGTTTGAACTTTCCATCACATGAAGACAAGCCTTCTCTTTGTTTAGTTCTTATCATTGTGAATTTTAATATCAGTGGAGATGATAGACTGACAATCTTTTGTTGCTTTGTGCTTCACTTTTGTGTACACCTTGAACATATATGTCCTATTACGAATACAAAATTATATGTGGATATATATTTTTAGTGATGGTACTGATTTTAAAACTTCTGAAAACTGCCTTGAGAACCCTTTAAATCAGATTCTTGTGTGGCATTTCTTGGAATGCTGAAGAGATAAAATATTGGCCATCTATAAAATTGTGCACTTTTTTTTTTCTGTTTCACAAACAGGTTTTATTCTTTGCATCTCATTTACACATTGTTGAGTGCCACAGTATATCACAGTACAAGCTGGTTTGAACTGGGCAATTAATTCAGTTACAGATAAGAGACCCAACTGGCCCCTGGGTTGACTAACAGGTAGGGAAAACCTTTCCCAAACAAGTTCTTGGCCCTGATCAAGCCCTGAACCTGGCTGGTAGAGGAAAAATATGCCATTAGACCCAGATAATTCTGTGCAAACTTTGCAAAAGCTAACCCTTTTCCTTTGAGATAAAGAGGAAACCTTGTCTGGAAGAGGTTCTTTCAAGTTCTCATTGTGAAAAAGAAACACCTCAGCAATAGTAGACACCAGGTAATATTAAAACATATGCACAATTGTAAGTTTTGCCTTATTAATGTTGTTCAAAAGTCCATGTTTTGTTCCTATTTTTTATTAAAACAAAGAAAAGGGAAAAAATTTGGGGTGAATGTACACCCCCCCTTTAAGTCTTGGGTGATATAATGTTCTCATGTTTTTCTCACATCTTTCAATCAATCATATAACAGTACAATCATCTGGTGATGTTCAGCTGCCCAAACCCAAGGTAATGGTGAGAGTCCTCCTCACCAATAGATGGGGGTGTCCTTGAGATCTTATTATCTGAGAGCAGAGACATGAATGCCTTTAAATGGACACTGAGACACGTTGGACACCTGCCAGATGTGTCCAGCCTGCACCACGTCCTGCTCAGGACCACAGGCAGCATCCTCCTGGTGACCCCTCAACAGCCATCACAGAGCCCAGTAACCAGAACAATTGATCACCGACCTCATGGAAACCTGGGACTCTTGAAGTGACAGTTATTTCATTTGTTTACCAATTATTTTTTCCTGTTTACAAACTGGTTTTTCTGTTTACAGATTGTTTTTCTAGTAATTGAGTTTTTCTCTAACAGTTCTAGGGGTTAAATGGTTTTAGAGTTATATAGTTTCTTGCTTTTAGAGATAAGTTGTAACTTGTAACTTCTAAGAAAATAGCCTGTGACATGTTAGCCTGAAAGGCTATTAGTAGTTCTCACCTAACAGCTCCTAGACGTGAATGCTGCAGCTCTAGTGATACATGGCCTCAAGCAAATTAGACCCATTCTGTCTTCTGTCACCTGGTTTGCAAAGGGCCCTTGCAGATGGGTGACAGAGAGCAGGTTGCAGTTTTTAATAAAGAAAAAATGGAGGAGATATCACCGTATATCACACTACAATCTGGCTTGTACTGGGATAATTAATTTGGCTATAAATAAGAAACCCAACTGGCCACTGGGTTGACTGACAGGAACCTCAACCGATTACATTCCATCCTAAGCTACAGACATCTCACTGGTCAGTGTTAAAAGATCAGACCAATGGGGTTATCCAGACAAATCCCCTTTATAAAGAGGGGCTCAAGGATTAAGCTCTCTCCGTTGCCATGTGAACATTGGGTGAGTGGCTGTGTCTGTCCGCATTTACAGCTGAGAACTGTAGCCGGCAAAGGGTGAAGAAGAACATTCTCCAGAGCCTTTGCATGCTCTGTGTCAACTTGGATGAATATAGACATCTGTGTGAATTTTGAAGTAAATTTAAAAATTTGAAAGGAATAATATAAAAGAAAGAACTTTCCAATGTTTAACTTGTTATAATCTGTTAATAATATATAATCTGCATTTCATAACAAATGCTCTAGTTTTGTTTTTTGGTGTTCGTTTGGTTTTTTTTGTTTGTTTTTTGGGTTTTTTTTGTATTAGTAAAATGTTTTTGGATTTATGGGGACAAAAAAAAATCTGAATTCATTCATCTGACCTGTGAGTATCCCAACAGGTGGAACACACTCTGGGACAGGGAATGAACATGAGGAGACCCTGGAGGAGCTGAGCTGGAGAGGAAATCCAGCACCTGCACAAACCTCCTGTTTTCATCATTAAACTGTTGTTCTTTCAATCTACTTTTGACCATCTGATTTGGGCTAGGGAAAAATGCTTCTTCTTGATACAAGTGTCACACTGTGATGGGAAGCTAAGATATCCACTGTGATGGGAAGCTTAGATATCCACAATTTAGTTGTTTTTTCTCTTCTCTCTACATTGTCTTGTTTTCTCTGCTCAAGTGAGACCCCACCTGCAGAACTGCCCCAGCCCTGGCCCAGCACAGCAAGGACCTGGAGCTGCTGCAGAGAGCCCAGAGGAGGCACCAGGATGAGCAGAGGGATGGAGCAGCTCTGCTGGGAGGAAAGGCTGGCACAGCTGGCATTGCTCACCTGCACAGGAGAAGCTTTGGGCTGAGCTCAGGGTGGCCTTGCAGAGCCTGAAGGAGCTGCAGGAAAGATGGAGAGAGACAATTGCCAAGGGCTGGAGGGACAGGAGCCGGGGAATGGCTCCCATTGCCAGAGGACAGGGCTGGATGGGATCTTGGCAATGAGGAATTGCTCCCTGGCGGGGTGGGCAGGCCCTGGCACAGGGTGCCCAGAGCAGCTGGGGCTGCCCCTGCATCCCTGGCAGTGCCCAAGGCCAGGTTGGACACTGGGGCTGGGAGCAGCCTGGGACAGTGGAAGGTGTCCCTGCCATGGACGGGGTGGCACTGGGTGGGATTTATGGTCCCTTCAAACCCAAACTCTTCTGGGATTCCATGATTCTGTGATTGTACTTGTCTGCCAATGGCCCCTGTTTAATGTTGATACCCAGAGGCCACATTTGTTTCCTTCTTGAACAGAAATAAAATCCAGTTTTACATGAGACACTGTCTGTTTGCATCTCCTGTAGATGTAAGGAGGTGCTGTAGATATTTCAGTACCCTGAGGACATCTTTATATAATGATTGCTCTTGGGCTGAAGCAATTTAAAAATCCCAGTGCATACACTTGATGTTTAGTATAACGAATCAGGGCAAATGCAAAAAGAATTGCAATAAATAAGCTAAACACTGGAGAATACTGGATCTAGCCTACATTTAATAGAAGTGCAGCCATCATAGAAAGAATTCATGTTTATAAAGTACAGCTGTACTTTGTTCTTTTAACAAATCTTTGGGGCAAGTTTGTCTTGAAAGCTGAAGTTCTAAATTCAATTTCCCATCTCACTTCAATTTTTGCCATCCCAATTAATGCATTTAACTAAATGCTATTTTTAACCATAAAGCTAATAAGAATAACAACAACAGGAGTTTATCTGAGCATCTCTTTCCAAGATGTTGTAAATAAAGTGTGCAAGTGAAAGAATTAAAGCTCTCCTTCCCCTTTAGCCGCTGCTGGTGTGGTCAAATCCACAGTTCCTCCGCTTTGGGTTTTACTCCTTACATTCCACACTTACTGCTCAGCTCTGCCCACTGCTCTTTGAAGATTTCCCCCTCTTTCTGTCACTCTCTCTGGTTGTCATGGTTTAAGATGGTGAATCCTTTTACCATCACGTTTTGGTTTTTTCTTTCCCACTCCATATATGTTTTTTGAAGTTTGATTTGCAGCAGCACTGGGCAGCTCAGGAGGCCCGTGGGGATGCAGTGGAGCCCTTGTGTGAGCTGGATGTGTAACCTCGACTGTCTCAGTGTTTAGGCCCCTAATTCATTGCAGAGCTGCAGTGGATCTGACAGTCTGACCCATGCTCCTGTAACCCAAACCCTCCATCTTTGCCTTCATCCCAGCAGGGCGCAGCCTGCTTGCATGTTCAAGAGATCTTCCTCCTAGGAGAGGTTATTAAATGTTCAGCTGCACAGTCAGGATGAAAAATCTCCTTTATGAGCATGGTTGGATAACCTTTGGTCTTGCCATGGGTATAAAACCTAAAATAGAACCTACAGCTGGTTCCAGTACCAGGCTGCGTCAGGAGAAATCACAGTTTTTTTATTAAGATGGTGTGTTGAGCATCATTCTACCACTGACTGAGTTTTGACAGCAATTGTTTGTATCCTTTAGAAAGAAAACAGAATTAAAAGCAAAATTTTTCTGTGAGCTTTAACAGTGGAAGAAGGAAAGCACATTAGTAAGGAGACACCACATTGCAAATTAATGTAAAACTTAGAGTTTCTCTGCAGTTGCTTGGAATTTTAGTGCTCTAGAGTGTATTTGCATCCACAGTTACACTGAGATTTCTTGAAATATTTAATGCAGTGCTTTATTCATAATTTATATATTTTTAGACATAATGTGAGCAGAATAGATCTTTCTTGTGACTGCACAACTGCAGGTGAAAGTATCAACATTTACAGGAAGGATAATATGAGCTGTGATGTTTTTACAGGAATTTAGATTTACATATGAAGGAATATTAAAGTCATAAAGTAGCATAAGGAGATTATTGATTTAAATCTGGTTCAATTTTTAAAATGTAATCTGCTCTTCAGAATAAGAAGTTCTTTGCAGTATCTCACAGGCAAAACAAATTCTTTTATCCTGTAACCTTCTTAATCTTTTTAACTGAAAGAGAGAAGATTTAGATGGGATACAAAGAAGAAATTTTTTACAGCTAAGAGTGGTAAGGCCCTGGCCCAGAGCAGCTGGGGCTGCCCCTGGATCCCTGGCAGTGCCCAAGGCCAGGTTGGACACTGGGGCTGGGAGCAGCCTGGGACAGTGGGAGGTGTCCCTGCCATGGCAGGGGTGGGATAAATACAGCTTCTTCAAGAGCATTATCTGTGGATGATAGCAATTGTTTTAAATGGCTTAATGATATCACAGCTAATTACAATTCTTTGACTTTTGGTCACCGAAATCCAAGTGAAGCTGATTTACAAAAGTTGTGCTTGTCTGTTGTTGCTTAGTGAGAAAAAAAGAAACTAAAGAAAACAGAAGTACGTTCGAATGGATAGGATAGTATCCAGTGCATTCATTAAATATCCCACTATTAATCAGTAAACTCTTAGAGGCTGCTGATTCTTTGTTCCCCTGGTTCATTGGTGAACCAGAGATGATTTTGCTGTAGCTGACATGCAGTGGCCAGTCCACCCTTCCCCTCCTCTGCTGGCCCTGCTCCAGGAGCTCCTGGCCCTGCTGTGCTGAGGATCCAGAGCTGGACACAGCACCCAGAGGTGCCACCAGGGCTGGGCACAGGGGCAGGATTACACAGTTTATTCATCATCAGCTTTCACTGGAGATTTCTCTTCTTACCAGGGTTTATATAATTTTTAACCAACCCTAGCATTTTCTATCATTCATTTCTTCTTCACTAATTAGTTGCTAAGGAACTGTACTCGCTAAGTAGGAAGGTGTCCACTGCACAGATTTTTAGAGCCCTTTTGATTAGGAGCCACATCTAAAACCCCTGTGAAATTAATAGGGAGTCATAAAATCATAGGATTATGAAATGGTTTGGGTCAGAAGGTACCTTAAAGCCCATCCAGTGCCACCCCTGCCATGGCAGGGACACCTCCCACTGTGCCAGGCTGCTCCCAGCCCCAGTGTCCAACCTGGCCTTGGGCACTGCCAGGGATCCAGGGGCAGCCCCAGCTGCTCTGGGCACCCTGTGCCAGGGCCAGCCCACCCTGCCAGGGAACAATTCCTCATTGCCAAGATCCCATCCAGCCCTGCCCTCTGGCACTGGCAGCCATTCCCTGGGTGCTGTCCCTCCAGCCCTTGGCAATTGTCTCTCTCCATCTTTCCTGCAGCTCCTGCAAGCACTGGAAATCCATTAGCTTTTCACCAGACCTTAGAGCAAAAATTCTTGACTTTCTACAGAGGCAATTTTTTTGGAGGAGGATGCACAGATCTGATCAGCCAAGAATCTGGAGGTGTCACTCTTGAGGTTGTTGGTGTTGTGTTTGTGCTCAGCTTCATCATGAGTTTTATGGGCAAGAATATTGTGATGGGATTTAATGAGATAATTTGGGCTTTCTGCTATGGAAGAGAGCATGTTTGTTTAGCAGGTGTTTTCCAGGATTTCTGAGGCCAAGCTACGTGCACCCACTGATTAGGGAGCCTTTGGAATGTCCTCTCCCAGTTTGTATGACTGCAAAAATTCACCAAAATTAAGTTACATTTGGAATAAACTAAAATCCAGCCAGGGAGCAACTCAAGGTCTTTTATTTCAAATGTGGAATCCCTAAAATTTCTCTTTGACTTGGATTTAAGGAAAAGAGGTTTGAAACTTTCATTCAGGGAAAATGATTAGTGTATTAAAATTCTCTCTTAAAATAATTAAAAGTCTCTATTTTTTTTCATATTATGTCCATTTATCTGAATCATGAGCTTGAGTACCTGTTGTGCATGACAGTTATATGTAAATAGTGACTTCTCAGAATTTAAACTGTAATAGAGAAGTCAAAACAATCTATTTTAACCATTAAATCTGGACTTTGCTTAGCATATACTAAAACATTTTTCTATTCAAGTGACTTCCCATCACTGGTTTTTTATCAAATCAGAATTTATAATTTTATCAAGACCAGGTCAAGGTTCAGTGATTAAAAAGAGCATGATTTCAAAAGAGATGTTTTCTTAACATCAGAAACAGCCAGGCTTTGTTTATCTGCAATACTGAAATTTGAACATAATTCTGTGTGAATTCAGTATGGATTAATATTCTAAACACAGAGTATGTGGTCACTTCCTACCTCTAAGGAGAAATGAAATTAAGATACTGTATCAGACTGGCTTTATGATAAAAGTAGTATATGGATTTTCTGAACCACACAGTTCTTGAATAAGTTCTCTCAGCATTCTTATTCAATATGTTAATTTAATCTAGAATCACAAGTGTGGTCTTTCCATGAGTAAGATAATTAAAGAGTTTGAAAACTAGGATTAATAAGTCATTATAGCAAGTTTAGTTTCAATTAATATTATAAATGCAACTATTTTAGTAAGTAATTGACATCTGATTAGCATGTTGTTGGGTATAGCTGTTTAGATATTAATCAAACTTCCAAACCTTGCTTACAAAATCCCTTAAAGACATGTACATAATTTCCCTTTATTTACATGGTAACTAAGCTTATCTTTTATGTGTGTTTGCTCAGGGCCACAACTTGGAGCATATGCTGAGACTATTATTTATTAATTATAGGCAGAATTGCCAATATGATTCAAAAGTCCATGGGACAGCACTTCTGCCTTTTTTGATATACTCTGTGTAATCTCAACCATTGCAGAGATTTCTTGGCTCTGTGGGTGTCAGCTCACAGAACTGCTCGGTTTTGTGTCTGAATCTGAGCAAAGCAGCAGCTTCGTTTGGAAAAAATGAATGAAACTAATTTGTTAGCAGCTTTCCTTTGAAAAATGAATGAAACTAATTTGTAAAAAATACAGCAATGAGTCTTTCTGATGAAAAAGGTAATAAAAATTCAAGGCACAAAAGCATATTTTATGCTTATATCCAGTTAGTTTGTGCTCGAGCAGACTAAATTAAATACTATAAATTCTGTCCAAGAAATGTAAATACTAGAAGGTAAATCTGACTAAAACATGCAGCTAAAAAGGAGGGGCTACTTTTAAATTTAATCTCTTAGATTTGAAATTATTTGCTCTAACTAAAATTATGTTTGGTCACTGATAATATACTTGTTATCATTAAATATATGGGAAATATGGAAAAAACTTGCTTTAAAGATTGTCACAATAATGCTTCAGTAACAGAAGAAAAGATTGTTGTTTCTTATATTGGATATGAATCAGAAGGAAAAACCTTAAACTATGGGGAAATTAGTGATTTATCTGATGGGATGATGAGTGAAAATATCAAATCGCTCTCTTTTGTCAGAGCTCTCTTTGCTCTCCTGAGACATCCAGTGCAATACACTGGGTGGCAGAGCACGGCCTGAGAGGGCACAGTGCAAAGCTGAGGATCCTGCTCTGTGCACTCATCAGAAATGGAGAACAGGAACTCCAGCCATTCCTACGGAAGATCTGCAGTCCTCCATGGGGAGGAGTTCACACAGAAACTTTATATCTGACTTTTTATTTGATAGTGTTTCATTTTCCCACTCCTGTCCCTGACTGGCACACACCACACCAGAGGGCTCTGGCCTCCTTTGAGGAAGATGAGGGCACCGTTCATTCCTCTGCAAGAATTCCACTCAGGAGACTCACTCAAAGGGCTTTGGCAGCCCTTTGAAGCCACTGAGGAGTCAGAGCTCCACATCCAGGGAAGGCAGAACGTGGAAGGTTGTTGGGAAAAACTTTGAAGCGTTTTTAGAATCTTGAGAGTCTCATTGAGAGCCTAATGGGGTTTATTTTATTGTGAAATCACTACTGCCCAGGGTATGGCTGTGCTGGCTCTGCCTCCTTAGGAAAGGGGCTTTCCTAAGGCATTGGGAAGTTTAGTCCCTCTCAAATCCATCCTGACAGAGGGTTCCCTGTACCCCATTACCCCCTGTAAGGAATGAAAATAATCCAGGAGTGCTATAAAACAAACATTCAGCCCCTGTAAGAGCACACCCCAGGTTACTGCCCAAATTGCTGGCTGAGGAGGGGCAAAGAAACCAAATTTGCCCCATTTGAATGGTTTACAGTGAAATACTTCCCACATGTCAGCTTTTACTGGCAGCATTTACAGAAAAATCGAAGAATTCCAGTAGTTGAACAAATCTCTCATCTTTATTCTTTTGCATAGAATAAACAAAAATATTATTTCAAAATTTAAATGAAATGGAAATTGGGGATTAACCAGGCAGTAAGTGAAAGCAAGCTGCAGCCTCGAGCACATTTGTAATTAGGCAAGTTACAAACACTTCAGTAATGAGATTAATAGAAATTCTGACAGGTCCTGTAATGGAGAGAGCTTGTAAGCACCACTGTAATAAATAAACAGAGATCTATTTGATTTTTTGTTAAAGGCTAGAAGCCCCAAGAGTTTTATGTTACTTCCTTTAGTGCTTGGTGAGGCTGTTTGTATGAGACTTTCCCCTACATTTTAAATCACTTATTGCTGCTTTGGCAGCGTCTGTTAGATTCCATTAGATTCATTAACTCTTCTAAAGAGCATTGCTCTGTGGAAATAGCTGAAACAGCTGCCCTGTGTAATTTTGTTATTGCTTTAATTTACTCAGAATTCTGTTTTAACACTCCAGCTGTTAAAGAGGAAAAACCAATCAATATAAAAGCACTTTCTCCCTCAGTATTCTTACATGTACAGTTTGGGGGAAGATGGCTGAGAAAGTAAACAAATGTAAGGCTTGTTTCATTATTTTCCAGGAGATTTCATGGAGCTACTGGAAGTAGATAGCACTTCTGAAAATGTCAGCGATGGAGCACTTCGCTGTGGGGTGAGTTATGCTCCTCTGCCAAACTGCTTCTCTCACACCATGAAACATCTGTCAGTCTGCAAGCCCAGCTGCCTTCTGTCCAGCACCACTTGTTCCCTCTTAGATCCTGGCCAAATTGAGGTGAGAAGATCTAGACATGGGCTGTGCTGGTGTCCTGAAAGCCTTTTTTATTTCCTCCAGGAATAAGGGATAAGATTTCACTGAGCATCCCTGTGCAGCTGCAGGCCTGCTGCTGGAAATGGGTGAATCCATTTGTGAAGCTCCTTTGATTTGCTAACAGAAACCTTTATGTGTTGTAGTGTGTATTCCTGTTTCAAGAACACAGAATTGCTTTATTTTTATGGTTCCACCAAGACCATCCAGTGAGAAAATTCAGGGTTCTCCCGTTGTTGTTGAATACTGATTAGAAGTACAAAACTGCAGAGCAGGGTATAACAACAACAACTGATCTGGCAGCGGTTCAGCTCAGTACCTCTTACAGAAATTGATTGAGTCATGCCAACTTAAAGCTTTGGTCTTTGTTACCAATATCTTAGAAATACAGCTACAGAAGGGTTAAATCCATAAAGGAATGTTTGGTTTCTTTCCAGGTGGAGAGAGGGGAGCAAGAGGGAAAAGAGATCTTAATCTCTTTCATCTTTGCTTCTGTTCTGATGTCTTTAGTGAAATGAGGCAATCTTCTTAAATGGGACTTTAAGATGAGATCTCGTGGAGCGTTTTCCCACTCCAGAGGGCAGGGTTAGATGGAATATTGGGAAGGAATTGTTCCCTGGCAGGGTGGGCAGGCCCTGGCACAGGGTGCCCAGAGCAGCTGTGGCTGCCCCTGGATCCCTGGCAGTGCCCAAGGCCAGGCTGGACACTGGGGCTTGGAGCAGCCTGGACAGTGGAAGGTGTTCCGACCCTTGGCAGGGGATGAAATGAAATAGCCTTTAAAATTCCTCCCAGCCCAAACCATTGTGGGATTGTGTGTTTATCTGCATGGGATGAGTCTTATGTTTCCCAGCTTTTTTCTGCCAACTTGTGGCATTTGCCTGTAGAGATTTGCCTGTAGACTTCGCAAACACAGAAGATCTATTGCCTTCTTTCCAACAGGCAGATCAAATAGTATTTTCTTGAACAAAACTGCCAATTTGAGCACAATCAGCCAGTTGTGCTTTAAGATGTGTAGTCTGTAGGGAGGTAGTAAAAGTTCTGGAGTACTACTTTAGAAAAGATTCTTTCAGTGCTCTTTCCTAGAGGGCTTTGCTCTCAAACACTGTTATCTCCATTACATGGGTTTTAACCAAACTATTCTCTATTATTTAATTTAAAATGTGTGGCTGCATTTCTCGTCACAGAGAAAAGCAAGGCACAACTTCCCAAGATATTTCTGGGATTCACGTTCTCTGAACCTCAGAGAAAGGAAAAACAATTCTTATCTCATTTACTCTCCTGTGTTTTGGAACAAGTGGAATGCATTGAGGAAGATTATTTACCTGAAGGAATTTGTTTGATTGGATTCTGGTTGTGTTTTGATTCATTGACCAATTGAATCCACATGTGTGTCAGGACTGTCAGCTGATGTTGTATTGCACTAAATAGTTATTTAGTTGTTTGCACTGGATGTTGAAAAAAATGTTATTGGGTCACATGGATGGTATATTCCCCCTCACATGGTTTCCCTCTCACATGGTTTCTCCCTCACATAACCCCTGGTTTCCGTATGCCCTGGTGGTCTGTCCCACGGGTGGTCCCTCCCCTCGCCCCTCCCCAATGTTATCCCATTGGCTGCGGTCCTCTTTCCCCACCCCCATCACCTGGGGTATAAAACCCTACGGCAGGTGTGGTTCTGCCTCTTTGCTACCTGGGTGGTTGCTGCCACCAGCAGTGTCCTGTCTCTAGCTAATAAACTGGATTACTCATCTCCATGTGGCAAAGAGCGCTTCTCGTCTTTTATCCTCTGTCTATGTAATTCCGTGTGGGCTTTAGTCCCGAGCAAGCCGGATGTGGATTTATCTTAGCCCAGAGACCTACAGATTTATTGCAAGCTGACAGTCACAAGATTCTGGGCAGTTGAGTTGAGTGCTTGGCAGATTCAGTTTAGAAGAAGTGTAATATAGTATAGAATAATATAGTATAATAAAGTAAATAACTAGCCTTCTGATAAGATGGAGTCAGATGCATCATTTCTCCCTGTGTCGGAGGTTGCCTTGATTTACTATAAAAATGAGTCAATTTTTTTTTAAACAGTCATGTGATTTCATGTCCCAAATCCAGTGAATTAGGAATGCTGGTCTTGTGCCATCTGATAGTTAAATGCATCTCTTTCAAATTAAGTTCTTTTAAAAGCTGTTTCTGATATCCCAGTGATGCAGAGCACACAGGGAGACCTTTTACTTCTCATTGTTAATAAGTTTTCAGATGTTAAACTCTAGATTTCTGCTGTCAATGGCAAATGCTTGTTTATGTCCTCTCAACAGCTGTCATGTTAGTGTCACTCTTTCCTTATTTTTTCCTTTAATTGCCTTTCAAAGTATAGTCTTGAAGATGAAAGGCCAGGTGCCTTCTTTCAAAGGTCAGGCTAAACTGGCAGTGATGCTCATTGCTGTTTTCTGAAAGTCAGCTCCCTTGTCTCAGCAGATGAATATGTTGTCATAGCACAGGTATGCAGCATATCAAAAATAGTATACTTTGTACTGTTCTTCTCTGCAAGTTTCTAGCATGTTATCTTTTAACACTAATTTACTGCCAGAAGACCCACTTAGTCCCAATATACTCAGAATTAAGGTTAAGGTATTTCTAGTGTGGATAATGCAACAATGGATATGAAGTTTAATCAAGTATTTGGACAGATATAAATATATTTTTTCCCCTATTAATTTATTTCTGAACACACTAAGGGTGCCCAAGCCTTTGGCTGAAGGCAAAGCCTATCTTAAGATTCTCTATTTTATTAGGGATATAATATTTTTTCTCTGTGCTGTTTATTACTCTGCTGCCTGCTAGCAGCTAAACAAGAAGATAATGGTTCAAAGAAAACACGTCACTGAGAATTAACTGCATATGTACAACACAGTCCAGTCTTTGCTGTTGGAATATATGATTAGGAAATCAAGTGGTAAACTAAATACTGATTGAACTGCTTTTCTTAGGACTGCTGTTGCTGATAATCCCAATATTCTTTGCAGCATTAGTTGATCACATCCCTTGTTTGAAATAAACTCCTCTCATATTATCAAAGGACAAACTGAGTATGGGAAGTTAAGATACTTAACACTGTAATGGTTCACTGGTCTGCATTAATTGGGGAATTTCGAGAGCATTAATTATGAATTTATATTTGCTGAAATTAATCTGTTGCCAGTCCTTTGGGATTCAGGAAGTGTTGATCATGGTATTTTGTCATCACCAGACCAACTGGGGAAGAACAAAAGTCAGAAGAGAGCTGCATCTGCTGAACTGAGACTGGAATTCGGCACCTGCAGCCTCATCCTGCTCAAAAAGGAACCTCTGCACAAAAGAGAGTTGTGTGAGAATCCCTGCAGATTCCCAAGGAATTCCCTCTCTCACATTCCCAAGGAATTCTTTGCCTGAGAGCCTTTCCTTACTTTACTGCTACTCACCAGTCTGTTAGGGACATGACTGCTTACATTAATAAGACTGGATTTAAGCAATTTGTCTACTCATTGGAAACTTAGAGTGGACAGAATGGACCTGTCCTTTTTTGCAGATATATCTACCTACAGCCAAAATATAGCTCAATAGAGATAACTTGTTTTAAAAGTTTGTTGTTTAAAATATAGTAATTAGATTTAATTCTTTAGATGGCTTCTTCATGTAAAGCATTACCAAGAAGTCCCTTTGAGGATAAAAAGTTGTGTTCAGAAAATTCTTGAGCTTCCATTTCTGGGCACTACAGACATCTTTAAGGGTAATACTTTAAGGATACTTTCATAAAACCCTTCTCCACATCAGATGTGCTGTTAAATGCTTTAATCACATCATTAGTTTTTCCTGAAAGACTTCAGCATTATGCCACACATGGATAGACACTAACTTTGATGTTCAATAGGTCACCAAGCTGGGAGATGAAATTCCTCTTGCTCACAAGTTCCAGGTAGCTTTGTAGGTTTTGTACTTTACTGAGGAAGAACATTCATATTGTGTAGTGATCTCTTTAAGAACACTTCCACTTTGGTGAAAGAAATGTCCATTTAAAAACAATGTGGTATGTAAAATATTTTCCAACTGAATAGGATACAACAGAGAAATTAATGTCCACTTCAGATGTCTTATCATCAGTTCACAGAGCAATGATAAGTGTCTTCCAGGCACTTACAGGTCTCTTCCAGAAGAACAACAGAACCACCTAAAGACATCCATGACCGAATATTTCAAGAGTGTCAGAAATCAAATTACATTCTATACTGGCAGGATGATGTCTTTTGGAAGGTGTTTGACTTGGAGGAGGAAGCAACCTGCCCTCCAGAAAGATCTCTCCAGTAGCCAGCACTCATGGCACTGCCACTCCTCCTCAGGCATGTTCAAAGACCCAGCAGCAATGTTCTGGAAGCTTTCTGCAATAGATTTTGCTGTTGATCTAGGAAATAAATGGAGGAAGTTCAGAGCTGTGGTGGCTATGCAGCATTTTTTTCTCAGGAGTGTGAAAAATTCAACTATCATATGAATCACAGGTGCTGTATTGGGTTGGTGTGGCAAGGGGACTTTTTGGGGGCATGGGGGGGGTATGTGCAGGGAGGGGGGATACAGGTATGGCTTTTGAGACAAACATCCAGAAGCTTTTCCTATGTCTGACAGAGCCAATTCCAGTCAGCTCCAGGACAGAGCCACCCCTGGCTAAGGCTGGGCCCATCAGCAACAATGGCAGCACTTCTGGAGTAAAGTATTTAAGAATTGGGAAAAAAACCCTGCAGAACTGAGGCTGGGAGAGAGGAGTGAGAATATATTAGAGAAACTGCTTAGCAGACCCCTAAGTCAGAGCAGAAGCAGGAGCAGGAATGTCTCAGTTCTCTATTAAGGCAGTGGTTTAAATAACTTTCTTTTTTGCTAAACTTGCATTTTTCTTCTGAAGAACTTTGGATATTGTATTTAAAAGAAGGATCAGGAATCTGCTGTTTTTCTTAAGCATTCTCAAAATGGAATGGAAATGTTCTTTTGTTGCAAAAGACTGAGACAAATTTTGGAGAAAAGAAGTAATCTGAGAATTTATGTATGATTCTTTCTAATATAAATGAAACAGCATGGATGACAATTGAGCAGAGGATTATAATTTTTAAAAAAAAATTAAAATAAATATATGTATTTAAAAAATTATTTTAAATAGTGATGTTTTGGAGAAAAATACTGAATCTGCTCAAAATGAACTACTTGGCAATTTATGTAACTGAAGTGGTACCTGGGAGATGACAGAGACAACTGGGATACAGGTTTGTGGAGTTTTATTTTTAAATTATTCTTTTTAATGGCAATTTATTGAACAAATTTGTATTTAAAGTATTTGAATATGCATTTGATGCTACATATTCTGAGCATGTAAGATGTTCAAGGACTACATTCACATTTTTATAATATTTTAGAATATGGTTCATCAAATTGTGGTAGCTTGGCAAAGAAAACAAGGAGCTTATAAAATGTGTGATAGATGCAGGTGAAGAAAATAGAAAGATGTCTGATATTGGTAGTTAAAATCTTACTCTGTGACTGTGAAGAAGAGTTAAAAGGTAGATATCAGCAACATTTTGAACTCTACAAGGAAGATTGTAATTGTACTTGATTCATTATTCATCAAAGAATGAATCTGACCAAAAAAACCCTCAAAGGTAAGTGCATCTAGTCTGTAAAACCAGACATTCTGATAGTTATTGCATAACCTCTCTACTACACACCTCTATTTATTTATTTATTTGTACTCCTGGTCTAATTTTTAATTTCTCATATACTCTTCTTCAAAGGATGTAATTATTCTATTCACATGGTGTGTGTAAGATACTCCTCAAAGGTTTTAAAAACAAGCCCAAGCTGCTGGCTGCACTGGAGGGCAGCTAAATGTTCCAGAGATTGCACAGCTCCCATTATTTTGACAGGAATCTGTCTGGATACAGATCTTTGCTCCCAGATTCTGGGTGTCACAAGGGGGATTGCTCATTCCTCTCACCAGAGGTCAGGACACGCACAGAAAGCAGAGAAAGGGGCTCCTAGCTCATCAAATTTTTGTTCCCAAAGACCTGGCAGGTGAGGGTTTATCAAGGTTTGGATCAGGCACCTTCACAACCTGTGTGACAAAGGCTTTTGTCAGCCACAAGTCATGCTGCTGTTTCATCAGAGGTCTCCACGCTCTCACGTGGCTCTTTTATCTGATTTATTTCTTCTGCGTTATATTTCAGTAATTTTACTGTAATTGCATCAGATGGGGGAAAATACCGAAAGAAGAGGTTTTTATTAGCTAAAGCACAAATGTCCTTGGCAGTCTGGAGTCAGGAGATGTAGCAGGATCATGCATTTGTCACAATTTTGGAAAAGTGTGTGACCAGGGGAAGAACGGTTAATTTATGTGTAAATTATTATTGTTCACAGAATCTCTGCTCAACATGGACTCAAACACTGTATCCAAATCTGAAAGAGTAGCATCAGCAAAGAATTCCAGCTTCCTCACTTGGATCTGATTTTTCTAAACCTCATAATATGAATTTACCCATTTGGGTTAACCTATAAGAGCACTCAAAAAGCAACCACAAGGATAGAAATTTAATATTCCAGGAGCTTGTGGTTACACTGATGAGTATAGAATTTAGGGATCTTCTCTAGTTTTAGGAGATTTTCAGCTTCTAGGTTACTGTAGCTTTCATTAATAATTTTAAACTAATTAAACAATTTTTTCATGCTTAATTGGAAATCTCTGTTTAAAATATTATATTCATTTTTCATGTGTTTTTTAATTATATACAAGTCCTTGAGATGGATAATAATTGTTAATTAAAATGCTACATTAGCTTAAAACATTTTAAGGAAGAGGTAATAACTTGCATATTATGAAGAAAAATGACATATGTATTATTTGGACAACATTTTTTTTCTTAGGCAGAAAATGCAATAACCAGGATCAGCCAAAGATAGATAGAGACTACAAAAGGTTGAGATGGCAGAAATCCAACAAGGTGAATCGAAAAATAAAAAAAATATTTCCAAATTTTCCTGTTTGGATGGTTCAACTGGTACCCACAGTACACTGTGAAATATTCACACAATTTCTTTTTTTTTGTATCATACAGAGCCATGAAAGCCAATTTAGTTTCTAAACTCGATCAATTTTCTCTCCTAAATGAGCTGAGGTAGGGTCACCCATCAGTAAACCTCTGTCAAATGAGTATTTTTAGACTATCCAGCTCTGCTCTTTAATGGCACCAGTTTGAATTAGACCTTAATGTAATGTCACTTTAAATTAGGGGCTTCAGCCTGAACATGGCCATAAAGAATATTATCGAGGCAGAGTAAACAGATTTCTATCAAAACAAATCAGTGTAGGTTGGAAATAGCAAAGTCACTGACACTTTGGAGGTCTTGGATTTCATCATGAAATTGGCTGTGTCTGTTCAAACCAAACACAGGAATGTCTTCAGGTGACACAACTATTGTGTGTTTAACATAATAAATGCAAAAAAATGTACAAAGACATTGCCTCAGGTTGGCTTGAACAGGTCTTTCCTCTGATTAATGCCCTCATTTCAGGGTTCTAAACCAGGTTCCTGCTGTTCCCCTGCAGCAGGAGCTGCCACCTTGCTGTGCTCAGTAAACCTCGAGTAGTTCTCTCCCTTTTGCCCCAAATTCCTTCAGCCCACACAGCCCCGCTGTGCTCTGAGAGGCACTTTGGCTGTGCCAGATGTCACAGGAATCACTGGGGCTTTCTTAATGTCGTTGTTTAGTCCTAGGAAACCTGCTGACATCTTTTTCTTCCCCCAAAATAGCATCTCTATTTCCAGAAGCAGGGAAGATGAACGTGTGTGCGCGCACATAATCAGATATTGATTTCTGGGCAAAATGTTCATCATTTACTTACAGGAGAAATAATTTGAAGCACTTTTCTCAGGAATAGTTATTTCTAAGGGATGAGTTATTTATTTTGGAATTCTGTATCTTTATGTAGTGAAATCCAGCAGGGAATGGTTGTGGGTGAGTTATCTGCCAGATGGCAAAATTTCTCAGCCCACTCCAAGTCAATGGTTTATGTGCACTTCCTACTACACACTGCAGGGAAAAAACTCTGGAACCTGCACTTGACAACTGGCAGTCAAGGGAGAGAATCAGCTGAATTACCATTTGTCAATCTGAATAGTCCCTAGCAAAATAACCAGAGCTATTCTGAGCTGTTCAATAGATAAAGAAGAGTAGAAATCAATGGAAATTAAATTACTGTAATTTTGGACTCAATATCCACATGGAATTAAAAATACATATAGGATCTGGTGCTTACTAAGTAAACAAAATTGATGTGAAAATCTTGTTCTTAACTGGATAATTGTCAATTACAGCACTGCCTTACAGAAGAAGGAGCCAGCTGCTACAGGACTAGTCTGGAACTTCAGCTGCTCAGATCACTCTGGGCTTTGCCACTGACTTGCAGATTGGAAAAAGCCATGACACAAATTGTGGGGGAAGAGGGGAACTTGTCAGCTTTGAAGTGGAATTATTTAATTTTTTTTCCATCTACTGTTGAACCCTGTGGAGGGTATAAGAGAAGTTCAATACCAAACAAGCTTGATATAGAGAAAAAATTAGTGGAGACAATGATAAGAAGCAGAAATTGTATCTATAACTCACTCCTGACTCTGGATCTGGGGCCTGTTTCCCACCATGCTGAGGCCAGCCCCATGTGCTCCCTTCAGCCCCAGATCTTCTTCTGGACTGCTGGAACTCTCCAATGATTTTCTGATTCAGGAGATTATATCCTGCAAGAAAGGAATGGTTTTTCTTTCTGAAACTATCATTTATTTTGGCCACATTCAGCAATTAAAATATAGTGAGTAGATCTGATGTCATTAAATGTCTGAAATTCGTAAGTACCTTCAGGATCTCAATAAGCCTTCTAGTGTCAGGATAGTAGAAAATTTGGGGCGAAAAGTTATTTATGGTTACGCTGGTGAAATCCAGAACAACCCATTGATTAAACCATATAATTATAGTTTCTGTAGTAATGTGTAACTTTGCAGACTTTGGATCAAGCTGTTGGAACTGGTGACCCAAGTCAACCAGGGCTTTGGGGTGTTTACAGTTTATATTTTGGCGCACTCAGTTTCAAAAAGAGTCCTAAAGAGCTTTCAGGTGAAGCAAAAAATTTAAAAAATAATTAAAAAAATAAAAAGAATGGGGATGGGGTGGGGAGAGAGAAAATGACTTAATGAGAATATGAATTCAATTGACTGTACAGAGAAAACTCGTAGTGAATGGAGTCACAGAAACACAGGCTGGTTTGGGTTGGAAGGGACATTAAATCCCACCCAGTGCCACCCCTGCCATGGCAGGGACACCTCCCACTGTGCCAGGCTGCTCCAGTCCCAGTGTCCAACCTGGCCTTGGGCACTGCCAGGGATCCAGGGGCAGCCCCAGCTGCTCTGGGCACCCTGTGCCCACTTCACAGGGAATGGAAATTTACCACAAAAGTCAGGATAACATCCCAGTGTTACAAAGAAGAAGGCATCTTATTGTCACCATTTCTAATTAACAGCAACCTGGCTGCCACTATTTCTAATTACCAGTGGAAAATAGAGCACAAAGCAGTACCAATAGCAGATGGTTATATAAAAAGGCTAGAAGAAAACATGAGCAGCATGAGATCTGGTTTTTCAGTAATTCCAGTTGTTCTGCATTTCAGGTGGTGCTGCTTTTCCTTTCAGTAAAACTGAAGTGACAAATAACCGAGTGAGAAAGAGGAGAAGGAGAGTTAGCAAATTATGTCACCAATGAACTTTGTATGGAATATGTTAACATTTTGGAGGTGAGATGAATGATTTTATTAAAGATCTGAGAATGCTTAAAAGCATATTTTAGAGCCTAATGTTAATATCTCTTGCTGTCTTGAGTCTTCAATTTATATTGGTGCTGTGCTTTGCTGTTCCATGCTTAAAAATAACAATAACATTTCAAATTATAAAAATTGATTTATCTCTCTCATTACTCTTTTTTAAATGGTATTAATATATTAGGAGGAGGAATAGTGAACTCTTAAAAAAAATTACAACTCCTGTGCTTTTATAATTTTCACATTCATAAGAGTCAAGGCTCATAATTTCTAGGCCACATAAGAAAATGGAAAGGCAAACTTGGAGAAGGCAGTGGAAACAAGACTCCAGTCCCTGGCATCTTTTCCCAAGTCTGTGATTTGCATGACAAATGCCAGCATAAAATACCCTGGAGATGTGTGATGGAGATGTGTGTTTGCAAAATGTCTTTTCTTTAAGAATTGAATTACGGATGAGCAACAAGTTTTAATGGCTCAGTCTGACAGCAATTTTTTAGTGGTTGATATGAGAGTCCGTTTTAGGAATTATTTTATCCCTTTGGTCCATTTAGTGACATACAAAGCATTGCCTGAGCACTAAAAATTTTGGAAAAAACCCCCAAAGTTTCATACAGGAAGAGAGTTGCCTTCACTTATTTTTACTCAGGTTTTCACCTGCTGTTGTTGTTGGGTCCCTTTGTAACTGATTAAGATGTACTGTACTTAACATCTATCATGGATCTGAAAAGTGGAAAACCTTATAAAAAACACAATCAAGTAAAAGTCAGAATCATAATATGATGTTTTCAATGATTTGGATAAAATACAAAAATCCCAAATTGTATTGAAGACAAATTATGAAGGAAATATCAGAATTGCTTCCTTTTTTGTATTTTTTTGATCACAAGGGAAATTTCAGTACTCCAGCCTCTACTGTCTTGTTTCAATCTGTGTATATGTGTTGCATTTAAATTGTCCAGCATTAAATTGCTGATCCCTGGGATCCTTGACTAATGGGAGTGGTGGTTCAGGTGTGCCTATGAAAATTCCCATTACATGATAGATTTCCTGATCCTCAAGGATATAAGCTAAAAAGAATTAGAGGTATAAACCTAGTAGTTTACATGGCAAGGCTTTGGATGTAGTAATACTATGCAAAAATTAGGGACAAATTAAGACTTCCATGATGTCTGAACAATGCACAAGTTACTTGATATCACTGTGGATAATTTTATGAACTACTGTAAAAAACCTGCTTCCAAACTACCAGAACATTTGCACTTTTCACAGGAATTAGTCTCACCTCAGTAATATTTCAATAGAGCATTTTAAACTGTTGTCTTTGTAGAAACCTTCCAGAAAGTGTAACTTGTACTAGGACATTTAAGGTTGCCTAATATTTCTGTCTATACAGTTGTAATTGCAATGTTCAACTTAAATTCTATGTAGTCGTCAGTGTTCACTTCTACATCTCCATCAAGCTGATTTTGGGTTCGCCACATCAATTTTTTTTCAGTATCTGATTTTTAGTTTTGCAATTTCATCCAAACCATATTTTCCGTGCAAGTAAAGAGGTTTCAATTCTCATATCTCCTACAGACCATTGCACAGTCAAGAGATTTCAGATGTTGTAGCCTCAGCTCTGGTTTTTATAGATCTTACCAGAAGAAGGTCAGAGCTGAACACATTTCCCATCCCGCACAAAAAGGCAGAATTTTATCTGGAAAGGAGTTAGAAAAAGTTTTGCTGGTGCGTATTTAGTCATAGAGGGAAGATTGGATTTATGTCAATATCAGGATAGATTAATTCAGTTGGAAATTCCTCAAGTAAAAGGAAATTGTTACTGAAACATGTTTTGATTTCAGCTCCCTGTCCAGGGAGATAAAGTACAGATTCAGGTAATGTGAGGACAACTCTAAAATCCATGGTTCAATTTACTGGTTTTAATCTAACAAGCTAAAAACATTTAATTAATGCCTCTGTAGCTAGTTACATTTCACAGCAGTGGCTTTTATTACTGGATATCTCCTGATTTCTGTTTCTCTCTCTGTACAAACATGCATGAGGTTCTCAGTTACAACTCCTTAGCATACATTAAATCATATGAAAAAGTAGCAAAGCAGTAGTTTTTCTTCTTCCCATTGAACTGATTTTGGTACAAGAGGTCTCATCAATATTAACCAAATAATAAATTAAGAAGACTTAGTGAGATGTGATACATTCATGTGAAAAGAGAGAATATTTCTGCAGTGTCCTTGGTTTCCCAAGTTCCAAATTGCTTTTAAATAACTCAAATTGAGTTATCCCACCACTACTATCTGTAAAGAATGAACAGATTTTATTCTTTTTCATGTATCTTGTAGCGGTTCTTCTTTGCCTTTAAAAGTGTCAGAATGTTCTAAGAGGTGAAGAGCCCATCTCCAGGAGGTTCACAAGTTCACAGGAGGAAATTACTGAGTTGGCCTTGTCCGAGTATGTCCAATTCTTTTTTTCAGCTCAATATTCTATGCTACAGCAGACAGAGAAATATGTCCTTTATTTTTTTTTTATACATTTCAAAGGAAGCTCTATTCTGTTTCATATTTTCACATTATGGATATTTTCAAAGAAAAACACCACCTGCTTTTCTATTTTTATATCCTTTTATGAACATTAATCTAAGAAAACTTCTGTGGCCTTGCTTTCTTTCTTCAATGACTGGCTACACCCAGGCCAGTTGAATTAAAAGCCAGAAGGGTTGGTTCGTGGTGCCTGTTTGTCAGGCATGAAAGAAGCCATTGGCACAGGGATGTGGGGACTGAAAGTCCCCCTGGGTGTGCTTAGTTCCATCTGGGATAAAGGCTCTGCTGTGGCTGTCAGCCCAGCCCAACTGGGAACATGGCAGGGGGAAGCAGTCGTGGCTCCTGGTGCTGCTAGGGCCAAATTGTAGATTTATAAAAAGGTCATTAATTATTAGATTGAAGAAAAGCAATGTGAGTTTTTCAATACATTAATAATCACAGAATGGTTTGGGTGGGAAGGGATTTAAAGCCAGTACCACCCCATCCATGGCAGGGACACCTTCCACTGTCCCAGGCTGCTCCCAGCCCCAGTGTCCAGCCTGGCCTTGGGCACTGCCAGGGATCCAGGGGCAGCCCCAGCTGCTCTGGGCACCCTGTGCCAGGGAACATCTCTAAGGCAACTCACACTATACAAGGTCTTCCTATGCATAAATTCCTTGATTTGCATCATCCTTTCTAAACAGGAAATCCTTGCTAGGATCACCTGAAGGAGAAAGGGAAGCAGCACAGCCAATTCAGAGCCCATCTCTCTCATCACTGGCACAGGAAATCCTAAAGTAAATCAGCTTTTTTAAATGGTGAAAGCAGATTGTGGATATGAGATTTGTAATTCCCAGGAGAGCTCTGGGGACCAACATCAGGCAAGCAGCAGGACAAAATTTATGAGCACTCCCAAGGTAGAATGTACCATCATTAACCTGATTTAAAAATGCACGTGGGGTTCTGAGAACGTGAATAATGTGCGTTTAATTTCTCAGGATGTATAGGTGGTGTTTCCTTTGAAAAGCAGGGTACCTTAGGACTATGGTTTTTGAGGACCTGGAAAGGTTCTGCAAAAATCATATAATAATTACCATTTACAAGATGAATTATAATGGTTTTGCAGACTGCTTGAAGACAGCTGAAGAGTGTGCATCACAACACAATTCAAATATTTTGTAAACAAACTCATTATCACAAATGCATTAATATAGATGTGGTTGCAATTAGGTTCTTCTCTCTTTCCCCGTATTTCATGAATTGCTACCTGATGACTCTTCCTTTACCATGAAGAATTTTTGCCCAAACTAAGAGAGTTAATGCTGCATATCAGGTATTCCCACAGCCTTGATCCCTTTCCTACACCTTCTAAATTAGAGGGTTGGTCCTTTGCACCCCTGCACTGTTCTTTCTCTTCTCTTCTCTTCTCTTCTCTTCTCTTCTCTTCTCTTCTCTTCTCTTCTCTTCTCTTCTCTTCTCTTCTCTTCTCTTCTCTTCTCTTCTCTTCTCTTCTCTTCTCTTCTCTTCTCTCCAAATGCTCCAGCTCTGGACCTAGAAAGAGTGGCAACTTTCTTTCTGTGCAATCTGGTGTGTAGGTGTTCAAGCACCAGCACATTAAATAGTCAGCACAGTCCATTTAAAATAATTAGGATTAATTTTCTCAAGCTCCCATGAAAACAAAAAGAAAATTATTTGCAACTACCTGCACAGCACCAACTTAAGGGGGATAGACTAAAATCATTACAAGTAATTTAATTTAAACAAATATTAGCCAAGCTTTGCCCATGTGAAAAGTGATTTTTTTTTTGCAAGTCCAAGTCAAAATACATCTTTCTGAGCACTCTTACAAATGGATGATACACATGGAAAGAACATTTTTCATTGTGAAAAAAACTGGATCTGATCAATTTACAGGTGGCTTTTGACAGCCAAAATCTATCTAAAAAATTGTCAAATTCTGTCCAAAAACAAAAGGGTTTTAATAATGGCAGCTGATGTTTCCAGATATGCTTAGCCTACTTATAATGAACTGGGTGATTATTTAAGAATTCCATGTAAGCAAATGGATTGCTGAGTTCAAAACTTAATGAAGTTTGATATAATCAGGGAGATTGAAATAAGGCTTGAAGGGTTTGATTCTTGATTAATGGAAATCTATATAGTTCATGTATTGTTTTCCTAATGTAATACTGTCTTGGTTTACAAGACAGGTGTTTGCTAGGGCCGGCAGAAAAGCTTCCCTGGGAATGGAAAATGTAAACCCCCTCCCTCCAAATTATTAGAATTTTAAATCAAGGGGCTCTCAGGCAAAGATATGAGAATAGGAATTAACAGTTCTTTACCAGTGTGTATAATAAAGCAAACAAAGAACAACGACTCTGGCACTGACAACAAACAGAACCCGAACGCAGTCCCAGAACCCGAACGCAGTCCCAGAACCTGAACCCAGCCCCAGAACCTGAACCCAGTTCCAGAACCTGAACCCAGTCCCAGAACCAGAACCCAGTTCCAGTCTCAGAACCCGAACCCAGCCCCAGAACCTGAACCCAGCCCCAGAACCTGAACCCAGTTCCAGAACCTGAACCCAGTCCCAGAACCAGAACCCGAACCCAGTCTCAGAACCCGAACCCAGTCCCAGAACCCGAACCCAGCCCCAGAACCTGAACCCAGTCTCAGAACCTGAACCCAGTCTCAGAACCCGAACCCAGTCCCAGTCCCAGAACCCGAACCCAGCCCCAGAACCTGAACCCAGTCTCAGAACCCGAACCCAGCCCCAGAACCTGAACTCAGTCTCAGAACCTGAACCCAGTCCCAGCCCCAGAACCCGAACCCAGCCCCAGAACCCGAACCCAGCCCCAGAACCCGAACGCAGTCTCAGCCTTTGTGCCGCGGCACTTTCCCCGCTGGTGCAGTTCCGGGCACGGCCAGCAGGGGCGCTGGTGGCTCCCGGCGGGCGGGGCAGGTGCAGTGATTCCCGCGGCGTTGCAGGGGGCGCTGTGGGGCGGCGCGGGGAGCACGCGGCAATGGCGGCTGGGCCCAGGCGGGGAGGGATGGAGGAGATGCTTTGCTCCACAAACCCCGGGGGCAGCCGATCCCCTGCCCCAACAGGACTCTCGGGAGCAGCAGGCTGGAACAGCAAGGATGAGCAGAAATTCCAGGGCAGTGAATGAGAATGTCCCAAAGCTGCACAGCAATAGCTGGAACCTGCAGGTGTCCTGGCAGGGCAGGGGGATGCAGGGCCCAGCAGCAGAAGAAAGGCTCCCCAGTGGGTCATGGTGGTGGCAGCGAAACTCCTTTTTTCCAAGCCGGTCCGGCCGGCCTCGGTAGGAGAAGGCAGCAGGGACAGAACATCACAGTACTGGTAAATCCTCCCCACAGTGCCCACACCTGTCTCCCCTCTGGTGCTGAGAGAGCGAGAGCCAGCCAGGAGCTGCCCCCAGCCCCTTCCCCCTGCCCGAATCTCCCAATATGTCTGCCCTCCTCTGAGAGAAACTCTCAAAACCCAAAAGAGTTCCCCCTGCCCGCCCATCTCAAGCATCCATCCACCAGTTTCCATTAGCAACTCAATGGGAAGAAATGCCACAGGTGTTAAGGAAAGAACAGAAAAAATACCCAACCCTCAACAAATACCTTTGGAATAAAAAAGGCTTATGTAAAGTTTAATAATAAACAAAAATTAGGAAGGAGTTGAAGACTGTAATGTTGCATCAAACTTTGAGGGTCCCTTCTTCCTTGTCATGTAAAATTGGAATAAATACCTTCTGAGAGGGCTAAGAATTGGTATTCACTGGTCAGAGGAGCAGCTTAAATAAATATTCATGTATTTTCCCAAAAAATTGGGAAAAAATCCACCATAATTTTTTTAAGAACTGATAAAAAAATCACCAACCTCTTGTCTCCAAATCCAGAAGTTGTCCAAATGACAATCTTAATTGTTTAGCAGCAACAGTTGGTGCCCATGACCCCAAATTTGCTGTGATTTTCCATGCAACATACAGGAGAAAACGTGAATGAGAAATGATGGTATAAATAGACTTGTTAAAAGTGCAAGGCAGACTAATTAATTAATAAACTTGTCTGAAGTTTGAAGTTTGACATATCAGTTAGAAAGATGAGAGAAAACAAACCTTCTCTGTTCTCCACTGCTGTACCTGAGCACTGTCTAATTGACAACAACTAAAAATCATCCTTCAGTGTGATTATTGTTCTCAGGATCTGTGCCCAGCACTGCTATGCGCTGTCAGCTTTATTAGATGCCACAGTGCCAATTATTTCTTGTGACTCTGTGATCTTTATAATCTGAAAACATGAAGTAGTCTCCCAAAAGCCTGATTTTATTTCCTCCCTGACCCTTTGTCAGCACTGGGGTGGTGGTGCCTGGGGACAGCAGCCCTGGAGAACAGCCAGAGCCAGCACTGCTCACTTTTCCTGCCTTTTCCTTCCCCTCCACCCTCTCATTATTCCTCTCCCCAGCCACAGACACAAACCTCCAGTCTGTCACCAGTTTCACGTTTGTCCTCTGGTGGTTTTTTTGCTGCTCTTGTCTCCTTTCCTGCCGCTGCGTTTATCGTTTGTCACTCACTGCTGTTCCACCCCAGCTTCGCACTCCTGTGTCAGGAGATGTGAGTGGCCCTGTTACTCAGAGTTCTACAAGTATTTCTCATGTTCTGCTGAGATTTGATTTTTCCCAGAAAACAGGCTAACAATACATTTCAGCCTAACTTAGGAGTCACTGGAGAGAGGCAGGGTGACTATGCAGACAAGCTTTCTACAACTTAATCTACGTTTTTAGAATCATTTCTTGGAGAAAGAATCAATCCGTACTGAGAATGAGGCTTTTATTAATGCATGAAGAGATTTTGGGCAGTAAGGAGCCAGGCAGGTATCTGCTGTCAATGATTTATTTATATTCTTGAGATGTATTTGTGAATAAACCAAGCCATTTTTGCCTTAGCTGCCTGTGACACATGTACTGTGTGTGTGCGTGGAAAATGTGACATCTGTGCTCTGTGCTCACAGCACTGAGTGAGGCAAAAGCACTGAATCTCACTGGCAATGCAGCTCCCACAGAACCAGGACTTTCCAGGATAAAGCTCTTCATTGCTGATCTGTGTTGCTAACCAGAGCTGCTTATCCTGCAGTCTTTCCAAGGGGAGCAGCAGTGGTGCTGCTGTAACTCCCTCTGTAAAACACTCTAGGCAGTTGTTGGAGCTTGTGTTGAAGGATGGATAAACAGCCACCATAAGGATGGATAAATAACCGCCATCAGATTCTGAGCATGAGAACCCTTGTGCTTATTGTTTTTTCATCGTTATTGCTAAGATCCACCCTCTCTGAGAGTTTCCAAGGATACCTAGCCTGTTCCTAGCACATGGCATTCAGGCAGGTGTACACACTTCAGCGGCCTTATGCAGGTGTCCCCACTGGGTCACAGAATTTCCTAAACCACAGGTTTCATATTAAAAAACAAATCATTCCTAGAGATGAACTAACATTTTGTCTTTTCTGCAAAATCTTTGTTTACTGCCTCTTTTTCAGTCCCCACCTGTTCCACAGCACCAACTCCTGGCCAGGGTGCAGCAAGAGCTTTGGCTTCAGGACATTTGTGTGAACTTGTGCCAGTCTCCAGTTGCCCCGTTCTGACTGAGGTATTGATACTGTCACGGTGTGCTCGGTGTTATGCGCTTGACGGGGCGCAACACCTCCCCCAGGACGCTGAACCTCCTAAGCAGTCGCCGGTGGATCAACGTAGAGAAAGCGAGAGGGCCTTGCTTGTTTAGCTGAGGATCGTTTAGTAAATCATAAGGGTGAAAACAAAACCATCCATAACTCAAATGGAGAACAGAGGCAAGGACTATGAATAAAGGCAGGGCAGTGGGTATAAGGGACAGGACAAGGGTGGAGATTAGGATTGGGAACCAATAACAAAGGGACTGTGGAGGAACACAAGGTGGGGATTACAATGTTTAAACCAATAGAGAGTTACAGGGGAGCGGAACAGTTTAACTAAACCAACGAGGCATTGAAGGATACAGAAATTTCCAGGGAAATCTCTGGAAAAAGGGGCAGGTATGAGGGAGGACTGACATCTGGGATTAAACCAATGCCTCAGGGGAGTGGGGGGGTGTTCAAAACCAACTGTTCAAAACAGGAACATAACAAAAACCACACCACAACATGATAGTGTGATAAAAGAGAGTTGGCAGATTTCCTAGGTGAAATCTGTTAGTGTGGAGAAAAGGAGGCTCAGGGGGGGCCTTCTGGCTCTGCACAACTCTCTGACAGGAGGGGACAGCTGGGGGGGGTCAGGCTGTGCTCCCAGAGAACAGAGACAGGACAAGGGGAAATGGCCTCAGGCTGGGCCAGGGGAGGCTCAGGTTGCACATCAGCAGGAATTTCCCCATGGAAAGGGGGCTCAGGCCTTGGCAGGGGCTGCCCAGGGAGGTTTGAAGTCCCCATCCTTGGAGGTGTCCAAGGGAGGCCTGTACGTGGCACTCAGTGCCCTGGGTGGGGTGACCGGAGGAATCAGTCGTAAGCTGGATTTGATGATTCTGGAGGTCTTTTCCAACCTTAATGATTCTCTGTGGCCTGAGAAAGCAAATCTGTATAAAATCATCCTTCTGGGTGCCCTAAGCAGTGGCAGCTCTAATCCAGGCAGCTTGGTGCACATCTTTGGGTGTTGTGGGGCCAGTCTGTGCTGGTGTGTGCCTCATGTCACCATCCCAGCATGCTGGAGTGGAGGGAAACTCAGGGCAAGACTTCACTGAGACAGCCCCTAAAGTTTTGGGGGGATGGACTTTCTGCCTTCAGTGGAGGAGCTTGCCCAGAGCCAGAGGCCTAGTACATGGAGCGGAGGGATTATCCAGCCTTTCACTCCTCTCCCCATCCCATGTGGACATTCAGGATCCCTGAGCTGTGTCCCTGTGAGGGGGGGGGGGGGGCTCTTCCTGCACTCATTCAGCCCAAATTCACAGGACAAAGCACATTTACTCATTGACATGAAGCAATTATCAGAGCATGGGAGAGAGAAAACCCATAGTTTGGATGGGTTGGGCATTTGCCCTCAGTATCCTCAAATCCTTG
Source organism: Molothrus ater (assembly GCF_012460135.2). Taxonomy (NCBI): domain Eukaryota; kingdom Metazoa; phylum Chordata; class Aves; order Passeriformes; family Icteridae; genus Molothrus; species Molothrus ater. Next base: position 373,975 of record NC_050489.2, read on the forward strand.
TGCCCTTGCAGAACTCCTCCTGGATCTTCCTGTCCTTCAGAAGGAGAGCACTGAAAGAAGCCATTTGAACACCAAGTATTGGATATTCTGCATTTGGATAAACCAGCTTTACTCTGCCATCCCTTCAGAGCTCCCTGGGCTTATAGACAACAGGAAAATTATTCTGTTCCATTTTCACATACCTCTTTTTAATGCTGCACAATAACCTGTACAACAATCAATGTCCAGTTCTGTTGTCTAGCATTTTTCTTTCCTCTTGGAGAGTGGTATAAATATTAATAGCAGTAACCATGGATATTCTTTTTCATCTGACTTGGTACAAAAGAAGAAAGCTTCTCCAGATCAAATTGACTATTGATCTTGATATTTCTATTTGTGCAACCACTGTCACTGTAATTTCAACACTATAATTAAAAAATTGAAGCAAGGTAACCTTACTCAAATTCAAAAGCAGTAAAAATAGATAAAACATGATAGATGGACTTCTCTCTTACAGAACAAGGGTTAACTAGGAGCCAGAGATGAGACTACAGGGTAAAATCAGTGCTAAAGTAGTGTCAGCCTTTGAATTTGTTTAAGTGGAAAAAAAATCTATATATTGTGAAAGAAATAAGAATTCTGTTAGGAGCAGAAGCCTCAAATTAACTGATCTGAAGCAAGAAAATTACTTGGAAATAAGAGAAGGCTAGAACCAGACTTAACTTTGGTTATTTTCTTTCTGCATCCATCATGTTTAGTGATTATGCTTTGTTTAATATCAAGGACAAACAGTCGTTTAGCACAGTTGTTCTGTCACTTGCATTTTCCTGCAAATAAAACTATTAAACAGGCTTTTTTTTCTGACTACCAGCTCTGTCTATGGCAAGAAGAAATTATTACCCCCCATAGATTCCTTTTCCATTCCAAAGCACAATGATCTCCTTTGGCTACTGAATGGCTTAAAGATGGAACAGATTGTTTTTAATGTGACTCTGATAGACCTTTGTGTTCCCCACACTGTCTGGCTTTAATTCTTCTTAGAATGGCATTAGCATTTGTTGAATACATATACAATTATATTTGCTGAAACTGTTGTATACAAAGAAAGCTCTGCTACAGACTCTGTTCTTCAATAGAAATGTAAAGTCTTCATGCCAGCCATGAGGATTGCAAATCTCTGATTATGGGATTACATTTCTGCAATCAGGAGGGTTTTGTGGCAGAGTATTTTTAGTTTTGCTGCCTGTTTTGTCTCCCTGTTCTTCATCTGTAAATACATCCCTTCTCAAAATTTCCTTCTTTGCTGGGTTTGCTGCACAAAGAGCTTATGAATGGCTGAGACATCCATTCATAGGTTTTAACAGTTTATTCAGGCTATCTCTCTGGGAGGTAGGGATGTACAGTGTGGAAATGGAGAGAGAATGCTGAGATGTCTGAGTTAATCCTGTGCAGTGGCATTAAGTCACCTTCTGACTCAGCTTGGGAATTGTTGTAATTCATAAGGGATTTATGGTTCCCTGATGCTGCCTCAGGAAAGGTGTGGAAGATTCTCAGAGTCCCCAGTGTTGGTTGTGACATTTTTGTTGCTTTTTTTGGTGGGGAGGTTGTTTGCATCTCCCCACAAGGAGATGAAAGTAAAGCTTGTGTTTTGAGGGGAGGGGAAATGTGAAAAATATTGCCAATAGATGGAGTATTGATTACTATAACAGCAGAAAATATAGGGATGTTAAATATACATATTCATACCTTCTGATTCCTAGAAGCCCTTAATCCTATATAAATGAGGCAAAATCTTACATAAGCAATAAGAAAAATTGTCCCAGGAAGCCACCAAGCCAGAAAGGCCTCAAAGGGGAGAGAGAGTCTTTTCTCCTTTAAATTATCTAAGGAGATCTCACATTTTTGGGGAACACCTACTGCTCCCTCTGCAGCACCCAAAACCTGCTCATATCATGTCTTTGGTGTAGAACAATGCAGCTGGAAGTGGGACCTGCAGGTCTGACCTGGTTTATACTTTAACTACTGATGATTTGCCCTCCCCAGGCAGGGAATTTACTCAATGCTTAAAATCCCATCCAGAATTTTGTTTCTATTTTGTGAACTCTGAATACTAAGGCCATATGGAGTCTCAATGTTCTTTGTACAGCAAAATTTTGTCTTTTATTTTAACTCCAGTCAAAATATATAGATTTTCCTTTATCTTCACACCTCCACCTTTGACCTTCAGTAGAATAGAACAGACTTTCCATGGTGGGGGAGCACAACCATCACTTACTCCAACTGCCTGAGCAGTTCAGGGCTGACTAAGCTAAAGCTTGTTCTCAAGAGCATTGTCCAAATGGCTCCTAAACCCTGAGAGACCTGGGGCCTCAACCACCTCTATAAGAAGCCGTTCCAGCACTTAGTCATCCTCTCTGCAAAGAAATGCTTCCTAAGGTGTGGTAAGAACTAGAAGAGCTTTTCCCACATTCCATCAGTAGATACCATGTTCCTTCCTCTGTAGAGAGCATTGAGGTCACCCTCTTCCCAAGTTTAACAAGCTCAGAGTCCTCAGCTCCTCACAGAACATCCCTTCCAGCCCTTTTTAGGAGCTCTGCCTCCTTCTGGGTGTATCAAGGACTGGAGAGACACTGCATGTCCCTGACTTTTTCATCAGATTCATTAATGTCTTGTGTTTTTATTTAGAAAAGGAAAGTAATTTTGAAAGGTTTTTTTGCTTAGTCTTCACTCTCACCAACCTCTTGCTGAAAATGGAATGCGATGACTGCAGTGCTAGAAATGTGGTGTGGGGGCAGCAGCAGTGACAGCTCTGCAGTGAATCCCTCACACAAACAACTTTAATGTAGGTCAGAGTAGCAATAGATATTAGACAATGTCCAGACAACATCCAAAAAGCCTTTATTTTTCACCTGTTTTGGTTTTTTTTATTTTTTTTCCCTCAAATATCAATCATCATTTCTTGTTCTGTTGTCTTACGAGTTAATGCCTGTATATCTCAAGCTCCAGCCAGTCTACTTGATTTTCCTTCCCTTTTCTGGTGGGTTATGACTTGAATAAGTGCCAAGATAATCTTGGCTGTTCTTGAGGGCACCTCATCTCAATATTCTTTATGGCTGGAGTCACCGGAATGAACCTGTGGTTGGAAGGACCATGATAAATTCAATATTTTAAAACACTCTCCTAATCAGAACTTTTGACCTGTACTTCTGGACTTATTTGTCTCAGGAAGACACTCACTTATCTATTCCAAGTACCTTTATTTAGCATGAATATATTTCATGGAGGCAGCTTCTCAAATTTATAACATTCTGAAGAAGATTTAGAACTCAGCAGACTTGAACAATTCAAAACTAATACTGACCTCTAGTGACTAGAGAATTCAGTAGGTCTTCTAGAACAAGCTTGAATTTGTTGTAAATCCAGTATTTTATAAAAGTTTAGAATGGCATTATATTATTTAAGAGAGGGAATTTTTGCTTTTATGCCTTTTTCAGCTGAAATTCATGATTTGTCGCTAAAACTGGTATCTGCTTGGATTTTCCTTTCTTAATAATCCTTGAAGTTATTTTAATACTTTTATTCTAGTCTAAAATAATTAGACCTTATTTGAAGCATATCTGAACTTCTTTGCTGTGGCATATAGAGGAGAAAATGAGAATACTCCAACTGACTTCACACTTCATCTCAAACTCTTTGCATGGGTTTAATTTTACAAATGCTGTCCCCTGTGGTCTGAATCCCCAGTTGGGTTTGATTGAGAACTTCTCACATGGCTTTTTGATTAAACTGGAGATAATGTTCATTAAAAACCACAAAATATTGTGCTTTTAATGCCATTTTCTGTAAGAGTTAATATCTCACTGCTGGAAATATTTTGGATTTCATGATCCTCTGCCTTGAATGCACTCAGAGCACCCAGTGCTTGGGTGTAGTAAAGTCATGGAATGGTTTGAGTTGGAAGGGGCCTTCAAAGGCTTCCTAGTCCAACCCCTCAATCACTGACACAGTGATTGAGGGGCTGGACTAGGAAACCTTTGGCTTTTGCTTGGCACTGGATGGCAGATGTGAAATTGATTTTGTTCCTACTATTCAAATAAATGTGACATGGGTCAGTGGAGGCTGTGAAGGGTTATTAGTGGGACTTCATGATCTTAAAGGCCTTTTCCAACCAAAATGATTCTATGAGAGTGCATAGAGCCATCTATTAGCCAGCCACCTTCTAACATTCACAGTATTCTCCCACACAATTACTGCAACAGCTGCACTAAATAATAGCTGTTTATTTCTTTTAGTGACGTGCACTGAAAACTTTTTATTTTTTTGTTAAATATACAATTTTACTTAGGGGTAAAATACACTATTGCAGAGACATGACACAAAATTACTTAAGGGGAGGAAAAATTTGGAAAGAGAGGAAATACAAATTCTATATAAAGTTCATCTCCACCAACAGAAACTGTGTAGAGGAATTCCTCATTGATCAGGGGCATGGGTTGCCCCTTAGAGGGATTGGACAACCCAGCCTTAACCTAACAAGGGACTGGTGTCCTTGGGGTCACCTTGAAGGCCCAGAAAGAGGAAATGTTGCAATGTTGCAAGAGCTAAGACGGATGTTCGATCGGATGCTTTAACCACAAAAAGGGCTGTACCAAATCATGTGGTGCCTTGATGCTTACCAATGAAATTGAGTAGCAGATGCATGATCGAGGCTGTGCAACCAATCATAGATAGTTGGCTGCCACATGCACAAGGGGAATATGTATAAAAAGAGTGTTGTTCAGGCAATAAAGGGAGAATGACATGTAACTGTATCAGTGTGATTGTCGTTACTCAGCTGGCTCTCTGTGGGACTCTTGTCAAAACTGCAGTAAAACATAACCCAAATGAAAAGACGAAGTCTTGCACTTGTCATTCTCACTGTTTCATTTAGATATTACTGAAATGAAAAGGCTTTTTGGTTTTGGTTTGGTTTTTTTTTTTTTTTTTTTGGAGGAAATGATACAATGAGCTAGAAATATGACAGGTCAGTCAGTGCCAGAACACCATGTCAACCTTCAGTGAGGCCCTCAGTGAGCAATTGCCATTCAATTTCAAGGAGGTGTTGCTGGCTAAAAAATCTGCCCAAGGATGGCGATCAGGTTGTTCTGTAATCAAAGACACGACTTGCTGACAGAAGCTTGGGATGCAGATGTTCTGCTGTGCTGTAACCTCAGTGTGGTTATACTAGACACACCTTTTATCAGGCCTACAAATCCATATATTGAGTATAACTACAGCTCCTGTTAAGCAGGGAGTTTAACGTTGCTGCTTATGAATAGCCTTGTTTATTTCTAAGCCAGTCTTAATTCAGATGAGATAAATTGCCTAAAGTATTTGGAGCCATTTAGATTTAAAATCACTGAGAATCTGAATCCCTTTAACCTTTGACATGTACACAACTCATAACACAAATCCATAATTCGTTGTTCTGTTCATGTTTGCTTTGACAGATCCAGTGTTTTCCTGGTTCGCTAAAGAGCAGATTTGCTCTTGATGAGTTTTTCATATCCTTCCTGTGCCCTGATATTAAAAACTCTGGAGAGGCATCACTTCATGATGATTTCAGTGTCAGGTAGAAGAAAAATTTTGGGTTATTTACTATTAGATTCTGTACTTCTATGTAATTGGTGAACTGAAACCAGACTTCTCATGTGTGAGAAGAGGTGGTTGCTTGAGTTAGTGTTTTGGTTGTGGATCCTTTTGTAGAAGTTATTTTGATTGCATGGTAAAGAGATTTATGTGATGGTGTTGAAGATTCTATAGTAAAATTTACTATCAATAGCAAAATTCCTTGTTTGTTTTGTGGTTTTTGTTTGTTTTTAAATTGAGAATTATACTAAAAGCAACACCATATTTTCCAGAGTGTGAATCTTTTACAGAAATTACAGTGCTGCTATGGAGAAAAGCTTTAGAGAAACACATACTTTTGAAATTGCTTGCCTCTATGAAAACTTAGGATATAAACTTCAAAAGCTTGCTTCTCATCTAGAAAACAGACATTTCAAAAGTGAGCAAGATTGTCCAAACCTTCTTGGTGTCCAGCACCTTAAAAATTCAACCCTTGGAGGGTTCCTCTTGCAGGCTGTGGAGCTTTGCAGCAACATGGGCTGTTCTTACCCCTGTTCTCAAAGAAAAGCCTTGATTGGTATTTTTCCCTTATTTTGCTTCAATACCATCTCTTAAATCTTGTTTGGGACAATAAAACTCAATCATATTGGCTTATGTCCATGGTGTTACCTCTGCTACCAAGGTTGGGCAGAATTTGGAGCAGCCTGGGACAGTGGAAGGTGTTCCTGCCCATGGCAGTGAGTGGCACTGGTTGACCTTTAAGGTCCTTTCCAGCCCAAACCATTCTGAGATTCTATGATCATAGAACTTTTTCAAAAATATATCAGGGAAAAATATATCTGGAAAATCCCAATGAAATTTTAAAAATTGAGCAATTAAAATGCATATCATAGAATAGTTATGTCAATGGGAAATCTTTGAATAAATTGTTTTCAAAAGGGGTTTTTTTTTGGACAAACTAGCTGAGATTTAGCTCCGAGGATTTTTTAAACTCATAGCTTTATGCACCATTAATGATATGATACAACTTGTTTTAAAAATGGAGTTGCAACAGAACCAAACCAAATATGAGGCATCAGCCTCTGTGTTGTGTGGGGCTTTTTCAAAGCACTCTTCCAAAGCCAGAGTCAGTGTTGACAGCAGCACTCCCTCCCTCCTGTTTGTTTCATCCCTTCTTTTTTTTTTTTTTTTTTTTCTGTTCATTTTTAACTTCTACTGAGTTGTTTGTGGTAGCAAAGCTTAGGGGGAAATAGAGGCTGATGCTTCAGATGTGGACAATTGCAATTGGGAATGTTTGCCATCCTTCAATGCTCTTTACACCTCTCATTCTGAACTCAATAACATCATTTTGAGGGTGAATTATAGAGGGTGATGCTCGTCTTACTAACTTCCAGTTTTAATTGAAGACTCAGATGAGTCACAGACTGGAAGGGGGAGAGGCACCTCCTCTTTGGGGCATGCTGGGCTTCCTCTAACAAATAGTGAGGCAGAGAGAGCGAGCTCTGTGTTCTGCACGTCCTACATTTGTAGGTCGTAGCTACAGGCACAGCACTCCCTGGCAGAGCCTTTTTAGAGATCACAACCTCACTAGGCTGGAATTGAAAAATACACAGTGCTGCTCTCTATTTTAATTTTTTATAGTTCATTTCTGAGGTGACACACAGCTTCTGGAACAAGGCCTCAGATTAGACCCTGTAGGCAGGATCTGGACTAATAAGATGTTGTGCTATGGTTATTTCAAACTCTGCTTTGCCTGTCTGCATTACTTTTGTATTTTTCTCCTGCATGTAAAAGGAAAGCCAGATTTGAAGGTTATATTCGCTTACCCAAATGTCAAACTCTTTATGAACATCTCAGCTGACATTTTTCTCCCTGCTTGTTGAGGAATGATCCAAATGTGTGACAGTAGTGCCACACCACCTGCATCCTACTCGCCATGCTCAGATATGAAAGCTCGATTTGGTCTTTGTCTCAGAGAGCTGATAAAGACCTGAGGTTGGAAAATGTTAACATAATAGCTTGACATTTTGCTTCTTTTTGTCCAGCCTGGGTTGAAAGCAACTTCATGTGTTTAATCTAAGGGAAATACTTCTGTGTGAAATATTTAATGGACTGATTACTTCCACTTCAGCCTTTGCTTGCACACAACTCTTTCAGCAGAGTACAACCCCCTATCACCAGTAGTTAATGCTTCCAAAATAAGAGAGGTGATTCCATTTCTGTCATACTCAGAAGTTTCTGGTGTGTATTTGATATCAGAGTTTTAAAAAGGGCATGAGAGTCAGTAGTGTCTAATTAGACACCTAATTAGGGGGCTGTGGCTTTCTCTATGTAGCCATGTAAGTTCAAGGCTTACCATTCTTTTTGTTGTATTGCACTAAATAGTTTATTTAGTTGTCTTTGCACTGGGTGATGGGAAAAATTTTACTGGGTATGTCAGGTCACGTGGATGTTTTATTCCCCCTCCCTTTCACATGGTTTCTCCCTCACATACCCCCCCCCCCCTCCCCCCCCCCGTTTCTGTATCCCCTGGTGGTCTGTCCCACGGGTGGCCCCTCCCCTTGCCCCTCCCAATGGCATCCCATTGGCCACGGTCCTCTTTCCCCGCCCCCTTTTCCCTTGGGTATAAAACTCCACTGCAAGGGTACTACACCCTGTTTCCTGCCTGGGTGGTCGCTCTCTCCAGAAGCGTCCTGGCCCAAGCCAATAAACAGGACACTTGCTCCCGCGTGGGGAAGAGCGCTTCTCATCTCCTACTTTGTCTATGCAGCCTGTGTGGGCTAAGGGTTCTAGCTAGCCAGGTCGGACTTATATAAAGCCCACAGAGCCACGGATTTCTGCATCTTTTATTTATTTTTTTTTTTTTTTTTTTTTTTTTTTTTAAATCTAGGTTACTTTATGGAAAGCATTTGAGGCGGTGTGCAAGGGAAACTTCTTGTCTGGGTGTATACCAGGTTCCAAATATTATCGCAGACAGACACCAAGCAATGCCTCCCAGGAATGGCAGCAATGGTGTGAGCTGTGTCAGCTGTTTTACACAGCAGCTTCTGCTCCCAGGAGAGTAAATGGATTTATGCAGAACTAGAATCCTGCTCTGGAGCTGAGCCAGACCTGCAGGCTCCTGAAAAAGAGGGAAGTGTCTGTGTCTTACTCCAGCTGGAGGAACACAAAAGGTCTCAGGGACTCCCTGGCCCGGGACAGGGCTGCTGCTGGGAGTAGGAACAAAAACCAGGGCAAAAAGCCAGACACAAAACTACCTTGTCATGTTCTTTTAAAATACCACCAAGGGCTTTCTCCTACCCTCTCTCTCACTCCCCCTCCCAGCATGTGTGAACCCAGCACAGCCAAAATGGGATATTTTGCTTAATGGTGTGTATAATGAAAGTCTACACCAGGTTAGGAGCCTTGAAGATGATTCTTTATATACCTTCCTTATGAGCAAGACTTTGTGCCAATTCTTGGTTTAACAAAAATTGCAAAATAATTTACATTCCTTAAGCTGAGGGATTTTTTTCTCCCATTTTCCCAATATTTTTTTTTACCAGGTTGACTTAGGCTTTTGTTAAGAAGGATTACACAAATTATTCCAAATACAAATTACCAAATTATTGAAAAAGTCTGAAAAAGTTAGAGGCTGTGAAATAAACCCAAGTTTATCGGCTCAAACCCTGCTAGTAAACTGCTGGTCATTTTACCCAGGCAAAGGAAGCCACTGGCACCAGCTCAAGCTTTTCAGAACCTTCTCTTTACATTAGAAATATTATCAATGATATGGTATCTTACTGAAAAGGATGTTAAAATTGTTTTGGAAGGAGCTTATCCTTGATGGCATTGCACAACAGATGACAGGAAGAATTGACCCTCAGGAATCAATTTAATTTGGAGCTCTATTTGGGAGAAAATTCACTGAGTGAAGGTCTGCTGTTAAATAAAAATATTTTAAAAGCCATAAAATGTCTACAGAAGAACTCTTGCACTTCTCCTATTAACTTCAAAAAAGCTTGTAAATAGAAAACATTTGAAACAGAAATTTTAAATGTTGATTTTTTTAACAGAAGATATGAAAGAAAACTTTCTGAGCTTTTTTTTTCTCCATTTGTGAGACTCACAAGGAAAATTATGTAATCCAAAGTGTAAGATGAGATGCATTGTTGGGGTATCAGTCAGAGGATATTCAAAAATTGATTTTCACAAAATTGGTAGGTAAGCTCTTTTGACACGATCATATTTTACTGTTTAAAGCCTGCTTGTACATAATTATATACTCAATTCATATGACTGACACTGGTTATTTCCTTCCTTTAAAATCTAAGCAAATAGTTTGACAAGAAAAGAAGTAAAGTAATTCATATTTTCTGTCACTGATCATGAAAAACAAGCTGCAAATATAGAAGTAATATCTTATCTGATAATTCAGCTTAGATTTTTGGACTGTTTCCATGGACTATATTGCTGGAAATAACTGTGCTTCTATTCAGAAATTACCCACACATGCTTCCACTTTTTACCCTTTTATTTCTTCAGTTAATGTCTAAAAGCTTTGTAACTTGAACTTTAGATTTTGGAAATACTCATTGTAGAGATTTCTTTGACTCTCCTTCTGTTTGGTATTTCTTTTTCTTTCTATAATTGTTGTCCAAGTTGTTCAGTGCTGTTTTAACTTTTACATTGCATGTATTGACTTTAGTAAATTGAGAATCTCAAGGACAGAAAGCCAAGAGACTTAGGGATTAGAAGCTGAGTCAGTGGTGTTTAGTGGCATACTGAGGTTTTGTGACATCCAAAACTTCAGCAAGGGTGTGGCAGGTGTGATGCAGGAATTAGACAGCCACACCAGTCTGGATCACCAACAGGAGGCTGGGCAGGGGTCCTCAGGATATCTGAATTGTCGGTAGGCAGGTGAATTTAAAGAATTAAATCCAGCCCTTACATTTTATTGAAAAGAAAATGGAAGTGCAAAATCTCACTCCATGAATTCATACAATTATTTGTGGGGAAAGGAATCCTAAAGATCATCACATCCCATCTCTGCTATGGGCAGGGACACCTTCCACTGTCCCAGGCTGCTCCCAGCCCCAGTGTCCAACCTGGCCTTGGGCACTGCCAGGGATCCAGGGGCAGCCCCAGCTGCTCTGGGCACCCTGTGCCAGGCCCTGCCCACCCTGCCAGGGAACAATTCCTCATTCCCAAGATCCCATCCCGCCCTGCCCTCTGGCACTGGCAGCCATTCCCTGGCTCCTGTCCCTCCAGCCCTTGGCAATTGTCTCTCTCCATCTTTCCTGCAGCTCCTTCAGGCCCTGCAGGGCCACCCTGAGCTCAGCCCAGAGCTTCTCCTGTGCAGGTGAACAATGCCAGCTGTGCCAGCCTTTCCTCCCAGCAGAGCTGCTCCATCCCTCTGCTCATCCTGGTGCCTCCTCTGGGTTCTCTGCAGCAGCTCCAGGTCCTGGCTGTGCTGGGCCAGGGCTGGGGCAGTTCTGCAGGTGGGGTCTCACCTGAGGGGCAGAGGGGCAGAATCCCCTCCCTGCTGCCCACACCAGGCTCAGCCCAGGGCAGGGCTTTGGGGTCCCAGGGCATGGCCAGGGCAGGGCCAGCTCTGCCCCACAGCTCCCCCAGGGCCTCTCCCAGGGCTGCTCCAGCTGCTCAGCCCCAGCCTGGACTGATTCCAGGGGCTGCCCCAACCCTGGTGAAGAACCTTTGCCCTGGGTAGAGCAGCTTGCGGCCCTGCATGGTTTCTTGAGCCAGAAAGAACAATTCCAGCTGTGCTCAAAAAGTCAAACTATTGAAAATATAAATCTGGACCAAGTCCCATTTTTATTGTCAGTTACTTTTTTTGGTAGATAATTTCAATATGTTTCTATTAAGAATAATTCATGTCACCGTTGTTCTTCAGCGTTTTTTGTCTAAGGATATCTGGGCTGCTTTCCTGTATTTTGTCTGCGGCTTTCTGTTTATAAACCCCTTGTTTTGGGCTTGAACTGCAAGCTTGGGTCACCTGCACTGCTGAAAGTAGAGCCACCAGGAGTTAATTAGGATGAACTTCTGTAGGATGAGTCCAAGGCATGCATAGCTAAAACTTTGTGACATGAGCAATGGAGCAGTAGAATCCCTATGGTATGAGCAGCCCCTTTTGTACTTATGCTGCTTCAGCACTTTTTGATTAGCTGGCTTTGTTTTTCCACCTAAATCTTAACCCTCCAGACTGTTTTCTGTCACCACAGGCACGATTCCGTCTGAACTGTGCTTTTCTGTCTTTCAGTCACACAGCCAGAATGCCATTAGAACCTGATGCCACAGCTGGGTTAAGGAAATTACTTTCTAATCCACCTAAATGTTTTAACTTACTGGATGAAATAAGAATTAAATGCATTTTCAACCATTTAGCAGTGATCCATATTTGGAGAGAAAGTGACTCAAAGGTGAAGAGACATCTCCCTAAGAGCTCGGGAGTTTGCTCCCTGCTGAGCTGACCTGCTGCTGAGGTGAGGGGATTTTTGGAGGTCCCTCTCACTCCACAGGCATGGCAGGAAATGGTCGTCCCCCCGCCCTCCCCCGTTAATTCAGTACTTACTCAAGTACTTCCCTCATTTTGTTTCCAAAGGAATGGAGGTAAATTCCACCATCTGGGTTCATTCTCTTGACTTCAGGTTATTATTGATATGCAGAAAGGATATTTTGTATGAAATAAAGCTATTTAATATCAACCTAAAACAATCTCCTGGCTTCTTAATACAAGTACTTTGCTATGAGTTTTTTACACACAAGCTCTTTCTCAAAATAAGAAAAATTGTTTCCATTCTGGAGAACTATTTTGACAACTTACTGAATTAAATAAAACTGGGATCTACATTACATGAACTTAATGTTTTAAATGGAACTATTTTATTTGCTGACATGTGACACTGCCAATGTATTTGCTTTGCTAACTGGGATTTCTGTTCTCTGTTATACAATATCAAGCCTCATCTGTAATTTTCCAAAGGACCTCTGGGTATCAAACTAAGTTTCCATTGATTTTGAATGGTCTCTGTGATAAAATAGAGATGGTATTAAAGTATTTTCTTCATGGAAGGAGATATCTGTCACTATTTTTCACTGCAGTCATGCTTGAAAAATTGCTATGCTCGTTGTTCTATCTAATCTGGCTATAATTAATATTCCATAAAGTGTAGAAAACCAAAATACCTTTGCTAACAGCTGGATAGTGTGTACCTAAATTTCTGCCATCTGGTCCTACAATCTTGGCTAACACAGGGGGCTGAACTTATCACAAAGTCAATATTCAATAGAAATACAAATTAGGAGGGCTGGTGAGCAGAAGAGCAAAGGGAAAGATTAAATACTTATAGCAAGGAGATGGAATTTTACAGTTAATTCTTCACCTAAAACACTTTCTCATTTGTGTCTTTATATAGCTCCTCAAACAAGAAGCTGAACTATTTGAGTATGCTAATGGATTCAAATGCTAATCAATATCCTATCTTTGCCCTCTGCCCTCTCTCCCCTCATCAGTGAAATTGTGCCCACATCCCTACCCTAACTTTCCACCTCTGCTTCCAGCTGGCCCTGCTGTTCTTGTTGCCTGGATACAAGAGGAGCATGTGGAGGAATGCTCCTGAGCTGCTGTGGGATGGCCTCTTTATCACAGGGATTCATCCACGGATTAGCTGGGAAAATGGCGCAGCCTTTTGTGCAGACCCCCAAAGGAGACACAGCTCGACTGAGCTGCTCCCACAAGGGGCCTTGCTCTCCTTTCACACCATTGAGCTGACGCTTTCTTGCCAATGTCAGCTATCTACTGGAAAGAATTATCCAACTCCCAGGAGTGGTAAACTCCAAGTGGATTTATACACATTGTTCATAGATTCCTTTGGAGTATCTGAGCACCCTTTAACCAGACCTGTATTTTCTTCCAAATTCTCTTTAACAATGGGAGGAAATGAGGACCAACCAAGATGGAGAGGAACTGTTACAGCAGAAAATCTTGGACCAGGATATTTCCTCTTGCCTTCCCAAACAAGGACTGTGTTGAAGTCCATGTTTATGGGCCAACAGGGATCACCCAGGCTCTTGCTCTCTTCATTGCCCGTATTAGCACAATTTCCCAATTTAATCCCTTGGGGAACGCTCAGATCTTGTTGTGCTGCAAGGAAAGAAACCCAGAACTGTTTGTGAACAAAATTATCAGTGAGGGTGTTTGTTTTCTGAAATATCAATAATCTATGAGAATTGCAATCATTTACTGTCACTTTGAGAGCAGGATGGTCAGAAGACTTGCAAAGCAGGGTGTTCCTGAAGTTTTTGTAGCTGAAAGGAAATGCCAGTTTTCATCGCTAGTGAGGAGACAGTCCATTCTGATTCCTTCTTTCTACTGTTTGACACTTCCCAGCATAGAAGAAAAAATTTATTTACCAAAAGTAAGAAGGACTAGTGATCAGAAGTGACAAAAAAAGTGTATTTTCCATATTTTATTCCGCATGCATTCAGGACCTCAGATCACAACAAAGTCATTGTCTTGGCAGCTGATAAAAGGTGTTTTTTAGACATATCAGTGGTAAGAAGCTCATCCCTAAGTAGCAAAATAGAAATTTACCTGGTTCTTATATTTAATCTTTGGGAGGGTTTACAAAAATTGAGTTTTTCCAATGGGTTTTTCATATAAGGAGTAGTTAGGTTAATGTGTCAGGCCTATTTGTTTCTCTGGGACAACATAACAGTTTAAAAACACTAATAGTAAAAAATGCATGTTAGGCATTATGATACTTTAAAAGCTGCCACTAATTCATGTAAGAAGTTCTATTGTTATTCCATAAAAAACAGTGCTGTTTAAAATAAGTTAGACAATAGAAGGCTTTCTCACAGAAACTCATTACATCACAGTCTGTTAAAAATCATGTTTTGCCTTGTAGTGTTTTCTCCTAATTCTCAAAGCCAAGAGGACCACACAATCATAGGCTGGCTTTGTATGAATATGCAGAAAGAGTATTTAAGCATTAGGAACTTTAATCATGAAGAAGCTTTACTGAGAGATTTTAAATAAAAGATTTGTGCACATTATATTATACTGAGCAAAGCATATTTCTAGCACTGCTATGAAATATTGCTGTAGTGAGGACAGGGCAATTCAATCAAAAACAATAAATGTTTTGGGGGTTTTTATTCCTCAGATACCAGAATTTGTCAATCTCTGCTAGCTCCATGTAACTTTTCAGAATTTCTCAGAAAGATTGTGTGGTTACTCAGAAAGATTTCCTCACTGCCTTAGGAGCACTGACTCCAGCAGAAGTGTTGATGCAGGTAAGTGGCCACATCTGTTTCAGTCTGGTTCTCCATCACCTGCAGCCTGCAGTGAGGTGCCAGATGTTCTGCTCAGCTGGGTAAGACCTGCTTAGCAGCTCAAAAACATTTTGAAGAGCAAAAAGATTAAAAAAAAAAAAAAGCGTATCTTGAATCTCACTTCTGGAAAAGTCTCAGAGCTTCTTATATATCCCACAGGCACGTTTTCTGTTGCCTTTCCTAGAATTTAAAAAGACCATTTAAAAAGGCCTCTTAGCTGGACTTGTAGCCCAGGCAACAGTTACAATAAGTGCTGCTTATTTTAATCTTGGGGGTCACAATAAAAATATGATTGCAACAGGCAACAATTTAGAAACCATAGATGCAAGGCTCTGGGAGTGAAGAGTGCCACCTTGAAACACTTCACACTTCCCATCACAGTCCCTCTTAAGTCCCTGTCCCTTGAAATTTAAATATAAGTAACCTGTCTGTGCTTCAATCCCAATTCAGCAATTTATTAATTAATTTTAATTTAAAGGTTGCTGCTGTGTGTCCCTTTCTGAAATGCATTAGGTGTCATTAAACAGAAGTTCTGTGTGCGAAATCCTGTATCATTGAGTTGAGTGAAAAAACCACATTTATTTCTATTGAGATTTTCATGTTTCATAATGGTGTGAGTTTCAATATGTGCTCTTACCTTTTGCATTTGGCCATTTGAAATTTAGATCTGTATAATGAGGAATGACTGATCTACAGTTGTCTGGCATTCTGAGCAACTTTAATGAGCTAGCAAGCAGCATTTATTTAATAATTTTATCTCACACATTCTAAAAAGAGACAAAGAGTATATGACATCTAAGACAGAGAGAGACAATTGCCAAGGGCTGGAGGGACAGCACCCAGGGAATGGCTGCCAGTGCCAGAGGGCAGGGCTGGATGGGATCTTGGCAGTGAGGAATTGTTCCCTGGCAGGGTGGGCAGGCCCTGGCACAGGGTGCCCAGAGCAGCTGGGGCTGCCCCTGGATCCCTGGCAGTGCCCAAGGCCAGGTTGGACACTGGGGCTGGGAGCAGCCTGGGACAGTGGAAGGTTGTCCATGGCATGGCAGGGGTAGGATGAGAAGAACTTCAAGGTCCTTCAAACCCAAACTATTCCATGATTCTCTTCAATAATTCTAAGATATTATAATTTAATATCTGATTGCAGATTGCAGTTTAATAAGCACTGACGCTATTTTCTACATGACTTCCAGAGAGGAGTCTTGTGCCCCAAATCCATTGATTTGGCAGGTAGGTCTGGAGGAACAAGGAGGGGCACACTTGGTTTCTTAATATGCCTTCATTGTGGCCTATGAAACTATTTTTGGCTAAACTATTCATTAGGTAGTTTCAAAGAATGACCACAGCACTACAGTTTGTTCCTGTCCCTTATAAAAATACGGAGGTGTGTACTCAAAAAAGTGCAGCAGTTGCTTTTCAGCTTTGGGCGACAGACACATGAAATAGAGACTTCTCCAGCCTTCTACCTCCACACTCTTCCTTATAAAACTCTATTTTACAGACCTTAACATTTACAAAAGAAAAAAACAAATGAGAACCGAAGAGCAAAAGGAAAAGCACTGAAATAAATAAAAAAGTAAGTACCTCCATCATAACTTGGTCTAAACTGGAAAGAAAAGCCCTAATGACAAAGAAACACTCTTTTTGCTAAGTATAGGTTTTTTTCCAAATCATATTATCAATCACAGCTGTTCACAGAAAACCATAAAATGCTGAAATAACAATAATTTCAGAAGAAATCTGCTTCTAGCCAGGTCCGACTCTCTCCAAGGGAGGAATCAGTAGTTATTCGCTATTTCTGGTTTCCCCTTCTTTACCAGTTGCCAGGAGTTCCTTTTTTTTTTTTGCAAAACCCCACATGAAAGTGGCCTTATTTTCTCAAATAATTTGCTTTAGTCTGAGTGGTGATGAGCAGCATCCCTTGTCAACCAGCATTTTGACTTTTGTGTGTTGCTGATTCTGAGCACAGCAACAGCAGAAAATTGTAGGGCTCTGTTGGGTGCTCTTCAAAATGACAGGTTTTATTACCTTTTTGGATTATAATTTATGGGTTTAGATAATTACATACACAGACTTGAATCTCAATTATCTCATCATTACACTTGGACAACACACTAAATATTACAGTCAAAAGCTGAAAAACTTTCTTTAGAAACTGTACTACTGAGTTACATTTCAGCAGTTTCCAATTATTTTTTCTGTATTGTGATGAAAATAATGTCTGATTTGGCCCTAAATATGTACAGATAAATCTATTTTGGGGCAATACTTCACTGAGGTGTGGAGAGCCTGTGGGGACAGGGTTGCTGGGCATTTCTTCCTCCAGACTTCATCTGCTTCTTCTATTTATTTGTACAACACAGGAAAGCTTTTCTAGGACCAAACTTTCTCCAGGAAAATCTATGGATTTGATTTTCCATTGTAGTGTCCCGACACTGGGAAAGGAACATGAACTGATGGATACAGTTGTTTTCTCAACCCTAAAGTCTTTAAGAAATCCCAGGCTTCCTCTTGGCCTGCAAAGTATTACAGGAGTGTTTCTTTTGGAGTCTTATCCAGTTTCTTCTGGATCCTTGTCCAGCCTTTCAACAGCTCCATATGACATTCGACACTTCAGCTCTTGCTTCTTCTGAAGCAACTCTCTTTCGTTGATAATAAAACTCACTGTAGAAGAGATTAATTAGTATGAGGCAAATTGGAGGGGGGCAGGAGGAGATGCTCCATAAGAAATATGACATAATTAAAAATGTAGCACATAAACCATGGGCCTGCTTAAAAAAATGAGAAGTGTCTCATAGTGCCATATTTGGGATATTGGGAAGAAACTCTAGTAACATATAGGCAGGGACACCTTCCACTGTGCCAGGCTGCTCCAGCCCCAGTGTCCAACCTGGCCTTGGGCACTGCCAGGGATCCAGGGGCAGCCCCAGCTGCTCTGGGCACCCTGTGCCAGGCCCTGCCCACCCTGCCAGGGAACAATTTCTGTCAGAGCCACACTGGTTTATGCCAACAAATCAGACTCCAGTCCAACAGCCTTTTTGCAACACAACACTGAACGCCAATGATGGTACTTTTCATATTTCTGTCTCTTTTTCTGAAGGAGAACATTTTAGTCATTGTGGGGCATTTTCACTGAATATTTTACATGTATGAGAACATTCTCTCATTGTGGCATGCATTGCAAGCTCAAAAAGAAAAGAGAGGCCTGAACCACCCCTTTTCTCTTCCTATGTTACTTCTGCCTGCAGTGGTACTGTTTACATAGAGAAAGGTAGAAGCAGTTGCTTTAAAAGCACTGTGCAAACTTTTATGCCCATTCCTGTGCGTGCACACACACTTTGCTGCTGCAAACAGAAGCAGAGGTATAATTGCCTTTGCTCAGTTTGGCTGTCCTCCAAAAATGATGCAGACAGTCACTTCTCAAAATTATCCTTATCTGAACTTCCCAAAGTCCTGGAGCTGACTTTCCAGGAGCCATATGTATGGTTTGGGCACATGTTGCTATTTTGCTGTGTGTTGTGGGAGGTATGCACAGGAGGACATAGAAAGAGCTGCATTTCCATATGTAGGATGACTTTTTTAAAAGGAAAAAACATGTATGACCAGAATTTGTCTCCACAGATTTGGAGAATGGTGCAAAAAGAACATATACAGCAAGATGAGAGGCAAATGAGCTCAGGCAGGCTCTGAGATGGGACATGGGGGAATTACTGATTAGAGAAACTTGTTTGTCTGTGTTGGGATCAGAGGGGCAAAACAGAGTCCATAGCACTCACCATTTTTTAATTATAAACTCCAATTAAGTGATGCAGAATAATCTTCAGCATTCCATCTGGCAGCTATGAGGAGAGAGGGAGAACAGCAGCTAATGACATTAATCAAGGCTTGAAGCAGACAGGTTCAAGTACCACAGACTTTGCTTTAAAAAATGAGCTGAGGACAGGGTTAGTCTTTAAATAACATTCCAAAAAAGCTTCATGCAGCCCAGGAGAGAGGAGCAACATTAACCCAGGCCTCTTTCTTTAACTCTTAGGCTGCTGGCCTAACTGCAGCCACATGACCAGAATCCTCTCATTGGCTACTGATTGCTCAAGCCATACAGGGGGTTAATACTGAAGTGTGGAAAAGAACTTTTAGGAACACTAATGCCAGGCACTGGTGTCTGTGTAGGGAAAAAAATGTGAATCTGAACATCACAAGGGCTCAACAAGTAAAACATAATCTTCTTTAAAAAAAAAAAACAAACCAAAAACAACTAACAAATGATCCATGAAATCACCAACCCATTTTAACATGTAATGTGGTAGCTGGGATTGGACATTTCTCACACACCACAAGTGACAGGATGAGGGGAAATGGCCTCAGGCTGGGCCAGGGCAGGCTCAGGGTGGGCACCAGCAGGAATTTCCCCATGGAAAGGGGGCTCAGGCCTTGGCAGGGCTGCCCAGGGGGTTTGCAGTGCCCATCCCTGGAGTGTCCCAGGAAGGGCTGGAGGTGGCACTCAGTGCTCTGGGCTGGGGACAGGGTGGGCATTGGGCACAGCTGGGACTTGGCCTTGTAGCTCTTTTCCAATTTGAATGATTCTGTGAGGTTTTTCCAACAGAATCTTTGATGTTGGGAAAGGATGGAACCACAAATCGTGGAAGAAAATAAATATAAAAAAAATAGAATGTCTTACTTTTGTTTCTATATTTACATACCACTGGTGCTTTTGTGTGGTCTGGCTCTAACCTGAGTTTTAAGCCACAATTACCAATTCGAATCCTCTGAAAGAGGCTTCATAATTTCTGTAGCAATAAGGTATTTCTATCAAACGTTGAGAAAGAACCAAACAAATTATACTGGTATTTGAATGAATAAAAATGTTATTTTCACTACTGACTTAATAGCTTCAATTTATATTATACTAAAGCTTTTGGAATTTTGGAAGCTACATGTTCATATCAGAATTGAGAATGAGCCCTTTTCCGGATCCAAGGGGGAACAGTAACAGGCCCTTAGCTGAGGAGGGATTGTTGGGGATTTTATATGACCCTTTTTCTTCTCTACATGTTTGAGTAAAATCAAATTATTCCTATAAAAATTACTTACATATTGAAGATTTTTGGCCTAGGCTGAACACCAAGCTTGAGCTAAGATTAAAATTCTCAGAACCTTAACTTTTTGACAAAAACATGCAAGTGCCAAATGCCCGCTCAGTAAAAATCTGAACTAATAATTTAAGAATGAAGGCATCAAGAAGTTCCTCTGAGACAGTTATTTTTATGTGTTGTTTCCCAGTATTTACCCAGCCTCACTGCAGAGTTTCCAAAGGAACAGATTACCTCTGCTTTATTCCAGAGAGTTTTCATCATTCAGGAGTAAAACAAAGGTTGCAGGGACACTTTTATCAAAATATCACCTCATTCCTGGAAGATTTGGTCTCACTAAATGAGGCCAATAGTAAAGATGAATTTCAGTGTTTTCTTTTACTCTGTTGGGAAGATTGGATCCATTTAAGCTTTGTTAATGCAATTATATAATTTTAAATACTGCTATATATTACATGTTTCTACAGTTGCTAATTCAAAGGAGAAAGAAAATCAGGCTGAATTTGACCAAGAGAAGCAGTAACTGAGTCTTTCTTTCCACATCAGGGAGCAGGGGGAAAGAGATCATGTGGACTTACTGAAATTGATACAGAGTATCTGTAGATATTAAAGATTAGGGTCAATAGAGCATTACCTTAAACATTTGGATTTTTGAGAATTTTATGGACTAAATATAAATAATATTAAGCCTCTGAGGAAATTCTCAGGCAATTAAGGGGATAACTTGATGCCAGAAAACTGAGAGAACTCAGCTGAGGATGGAATATCTCTCTTTCTCCTGACTTTTACCAGGTGGAATTTTTCAGTATTTAGAAACTGAAAAAGGCAGAAACAGTAGCTCCAGTATTTTGTCTTTAGATAAATACAAATTATATTAAGCTACATACCGTTTTTTGAATCATTCTAGTTTGGGAGACTTTGGGGTAATTCTTATGATATGACATCAAACTAGGATTTTTTTTATTTTTTTCTTTTTTTAATTATCAGAATGAATTTATGTTTACCAATAGGTTTTTCTTCCTTGTTTCTGGTTTTTATTGACCATGGGCAAGCCATGGCAGTAAATCATTGCCATCTGCTCCGCTGCCTCTGCAGAGTCATTTTCCATTTCCGTCTGCCAGAATTCCCAAGGAAACAGCCCAGCAGTTGCACCTGATTTCTTGGGATGCTTCCCCCGTTTTTGAGATGTCCTTGTGGTGTGGAACACTTCCCAGGGGGCTGTTCCTGTTTTCAGGGCTTCATTTCCATGGTCACTGCTGGCAAACCACCTCCATCCAATCCTCCCTTCCCAGAAACCCTGAATGACCCTTCCCAAGGATAACACAGCCTGTGGAGGAAGTTTTCTCTGGAAGCACTGAGGGGGATGCCATGGGAGTGTGATCCTGAATGGATAAAGCTGGAAGGTTTCACCCCCCGGCTGTCAGCCGTTACCTTGTGCTGGTGCTCAGTGCATTTCCATGGTAAATAAATTGGGAAGAAACAGGAAAGCTGTTCCACCGTATGTTTTTGGAATGGAATCAAAAGGAAAATATCAACTGTAATACAGAAAAAGTCAATGCTTTTTTTTTCCTGAGAAAAACAGGGTATAGGAAAGTGATTGATAAGTAAGAGTTTGTCCCCAGTTTCTGTAAAAGGTCTTTTGAGTCCACAGCTTCCGTGAAAACTGACAGCAACTCACTAATTGTCTTTACTTTCCCTTTTCTTCTTGCCTGGATGCACAGGCCAGCTTTCCTTTGCGAGTTCCCCATTCAGAGATGAGTTCTCCATTACAAACAAGCTCCTCTGCTTGGGATTAGATGCATATGGCAGCAGTGGGTTTCAAGGGAGGGGATCAGCTGCCCTGTCTTAGCACCAGAATTCTTAGCTTGATGCTTACATGGACTTTTCATTAAATTCATTACTCTTCAATAAGGTCTCTGCAAATGAGACAGATAATCCTTAATGAAAAGGCTTTTCCTTAGGTTCAGTTAGTCTAAAGGTATTGAGCTTCCACTAAAAGAAATATCTAGTTTGAATTAGTGTTATCTCCTGAGAAGGCTGATTTGATTTCCTTTTCCAAGCAGAACTTCACCATTGCTTGCTCGTTACTCGAAACATACACAAGATATTACTTTAGCTGCTTCTTTATACTCAGACCTAATCTCTTCACTTTGCTACAATATTCACTTTTCCAAGCTGGATTAAAACGTGCACATGAAAAAGAACCAAAAGAGTCCTTTTGACACTTATGCAAAAGCATAAATAGGGAACTCTGAACAACCTGGTCTAGTGAAGGTGTCCCTGTCCACGGTGTTGGAATGAGATGATCTCTAGGGTCCTTTCCATCCTCAAATATTTGGTAATTCTATGACTTTATGTTATGTGTTCACTGAAAGGGAAGTGTTCCAATACATTTCGAATAATTACGTTTTAATCCCAACCCCTGCCAATAGCATTTCAGTTTATTCTCCTGAACAGGGAGGTTGATTTTTAAGCATTAGCAACACATTAGTATTTTTTACAATAAGCATGAGAAATACCTTAAATATTATTTAAAAAATCAATTAATCGACAAGCATGGACAGAACAAAAAAAGTTTTCAGTTAACAAAGCTGTGATAATTCTGTACAGGGTAAAACAGAAACACAGTAATTTCCTTGGATAACCAGAATGTTGCTTGCATTTTCTCCTTACAGGGTGCAAATGCTAATGTTGTATTTGCCTGATGAAACGATGGCTGAGGCACTCAGTTCCTGTCAGTAAAATTCAACTTAAGGTTTATCATGGAAATCCATGAAAAGTGCTATAGACAGTTACAACTGAATGTCAGGTGCACAAAATTATTCTTTAAATTATTGATATGATACTGTTTTCACTGTAAGAATGGAAATATCTTAAGGATTTAAGTAAGATAGAATTTACTCATTCCAGAACCAGGTATATCTTTTGACTGGTTGTGATTTTATCTAAACTGGAGTTAAATACAATTTGGATTAAAAAATTCATAGAGAAGCATGGGGACATGGTTCTATAAAGTTCCTGTAGCTCTGATGGAGTGTAAATTTACTAATAGTATTTTTTAATATTAAACTCATGAGTTTTGGGCTAGATAAGCAAATATTGATTTAGCAGTTGCAAAGGAATAAAAATACTGGGTCTCAGTCACAATTTCACTTTTATTTTATATCCATGGATCTGTTATTGATAGTGGAAAAGTCAATCCTTCATTTTAGTGTGGTTAAGATAAAACGTGGGATGAAGCAGGAATACTTACTCAGGATGAATTAGAAATTGTATGCAAAAGCAAGGTTTCCTGAAAGAGATATCAATATTTTTTAGCCTATTTCTTTCAAATATACAGGATATGACAATTTTCTACCAAACCAATGCAGATTTCCAAATCAACTCTATGAAGGTACAACAATAACTTTTTGGAACAATGACATATTGTTGGAATTGGATGACCTTCAATGTCTCTTCCAATCCAAACTATTTTATGATCATAAAACCAAAACCAAGGTATATATAGTTACTATACTATATATCTGCACCTTGGTAGCTATACTATATATAGTATAGTTACCAAGGCAGATATATAGTTACTGAAGGGTCTGTTGGCTTCATTGGCTCCCCATTAAGCTCATCCACTGCAATCTCTAAATCTTCCTGGCAGTGTTATGTGGTTATGTTTGAGGAACATAACTATTATTTAGGTTACTTCTCTCTAGACTGCATGGAATTTAAGAACTAATAGAAATAAAGATGCAACTTCCTTGACATTTGTTAGTTTAAAGTATTTTCAATAATAGCTTCAATGAATTGGTTGAACGTTTTTCCATTAAATGAAATCTCATTTGGAGGTGGGGGGGAGGCACCAGCAGTAAAGCAGATTTTAAGGACCAGAGCCCTCAACTGAAGGCAGGATTGATGATGGGAACTCCTCTTCCTTTTCTCTGCAAAGTAAATTTCTGACCCATTCCTGAACTGAACGAATCTTACAACTTTAACTTGGGAGAGTTTAAAGGTGCTGACAAAGATACCTGAACATGACAGGAGATTTTAAAATCTTTTCTAAGTTTTGCCTTTACTATGCCAAGGTGCAGGACTGGCTGTTCCAGCCATTTGCAAAGTTTTCCCCAGTCACCTCCAGGAGGAGTTTGAGCTCAGGGGCTGGATCCTGTGTGAAGGCAACTGCAGACAATGACAGAGGCAATTAACAGCCACTTGGGAGATGGCAATTAGCAGGGAAATACTCACTGCATTCTTCAAGTCTGATAAACTCCTAGCCCAGTGTTGCTCTGGCCATCAATGACTCTACATGGAATGGCCACAATGGGCAGCCCAGGCAGGTCTTGCTAATATGTACAATATTTTGGATATTCAAGGCAGATGAAACAATAATGCTCTTTTGTTTCAATGAAAGAGATATTTGCATAGAAAAACTTCAGCATTGATCAAGTAGTTTATTAACACAGTCCTATGACTTTAATTTCATAGGCATCACATATTTCTATTTATGATTGTGTTTCTGACCTCTCTCCTACATTTCAGTGTCACCTTGCGTGTTCTCATTTTGACTCCTGTGGCCATCTCTAGTGGATTCAGTAACATTTTCTACCAAGGAGCAGGAGCCCTGCCTGCTTAGGAGACAGAACATTCCTTGGCAAACAGCTAGCCCATGGCTAAATTCTGCCCTCAAAATCCTATTATCTTAAAATTACTTTTTAAATGTAAATGAGGGCTTACAAGGCAGAAACACTTTACACTTTTGTGTTTGCCTGAAATGAAATAATACAGCTCATCCTACTAAAGAGCTGATGTATTCATCGCATATAAATGTTTCAAATAGGGAGCAATAAAATCTCTGTCTAAAATTAGCAAGAAATGGAAATTTTTACTTCAATTATATAGACTGTTTTGCCAACTTCTGAAATTTAGCAGCATTTCTTATGGATATGGAAAGAAAGAGATTTAAATATAAATTGATTCTACGTAACTCAAGGAATGATACAGCTGACAAATTGTGTGCTTTTTGCTGTATGACTCCATAAAACACTCCAGCCAAAGAATGGAGATAGTGTAAAAACTTTCATTCTAAAAATTCGAAGTTGAATAGTTGTGGAAAAATTAAAATCCAAGGGTTTGGGTATAAATGTTAAAGACTCTTGATACTTCCTGAAGTCTTGAGGAGGAGATAAATTCTGTGTCTATCTGAGGCAAAAAGCAATGGGAAGCAACAGGAGGTGAGTTATTTCTTCCAGTGATAATAAAAACACTTGCAGGAAAATGCTTTATATAAAGGAATTTAAAAAAATATATGCCTAAATTTTTATTGAAGAACATCACAGTAATGATCACACTAATTTCTTTTTCTGTACCATAATTACTTTTTGAAATTAATGTTTCTACATGATGATGAGGTTTCATCAGAAACTGTTTTTCCTATTTTAGCCCTTAGGAGTGAGAAGATTCCTGTCTTTTTTTGTTGTTTAGTAACACTTGAAGCACATGAAGTAGGTTTCATTTTTAGCAGGCTATGGGCAACTTGACATCCTTCAAAATGATTCAGTGAAGAATCCTAGCTATCCCCTAATAAAAGCTTTTTCTGCTTTCGTGTTCTTTATGTTTAAGGTACATCTGAAAGTGAAAGGAAAATGAAGAATCTGTAATTCCTAAATTCAAGTTGAGTGTCTGATGCTAAAACTCATGTGGATCAATGTTTCTTATCGTTAACCAGATATTTACCAATTTTGGAAATCGAATAGCAAGAAGATGGGATTTTTTTTTTCTATAATCTCTTGTTCTTATCATTTAATGACTCTTATAAGGAATTATCATGACATGTCAATGAGAAGGGATAGAAAAATTGAGAGTGATCACAGGAACAAAAATGAATTCTCTTGACACAGTGCTGGATTTTCCCCAGCCAGTTCCCGACACCGGGCCAAGAGTGGGCTGTTCCCAGAAAGCAGCACAGTCTGGGATACAGCTGTAGGGCTTAAACTCTACAGCACAGGCTGTCAAGCATTGGGGGCAGGAGTAACAATGAGGGAGAGGTCTTCTGTGTGGTTTCCAAAAGGATTTATTCCAAGGAAGGTTCAGGGACAAGAGACTGAGAACACAAGCAGGAGTTTATATACGGGGGAGGTCTCAAGGGGAGGGTACAATCTTTAACCAATAGGGAAAACACAGGGGGAGGATTATAGGGCAGGATTCACAATATACAAACCAATGGGGAACCCAAGGGGAGGGGAACAGATCAAACAAACCAATGGGGCTTCAAACATTAGGGGATTTCCAAGGCGATTTCTGGAGCAGGGGACGGGTACCATGTGGGATTGACAACTCAGAAGGAGGAGGAAGAGAGAACATTCTATTACAAGGGGTATGTCTTTGGGAAGGTGGACAGCTAGGGGGGAAGGTATAACTTAGACTGAACCAACAAAGCAGGGGGAAACAGAACAGACTATTAGGGACAAAAACACACTGCAACATTCTGGAATAAAAGATAGCAATTTACACACATCTGTAAAATAACTTCACTGTGAGTACTGCTTGTGCACAGCAGTGCAAAATCTGATAGTTGAGATAGGTTCAAATGCAAATGAAGTAGTGTTCTTTGTAATATTGTTTTTTGAACTATGAAAGAAAGCACGTGTCTATGTCTACTCTTCTGCTCTGAAACATTATTGTAGCTGCTGGTTCTGTTTAGAACTTATAAAAGGTTTCCAGTCAGCTGAAAAACCACATCCATGTCCTGAAGAAACACCTGGAGAAAAGGTATAATATTCCAGCTGCCACTTAGGAATGAAGGCAGGGACACTCCTGTAGTGGCGTGGGTGGAGAGTGAGTTGCCTCTACCTTCCCAAAAGCATCTCCATATGAAGGCATCTGGGCAGGTGTTGCCACATACAAGCTGGTTTGTGCCAGGCAAACTAAGCAACCCCTGGTTTGACTGACAGGGGCCTTGCCCAGTCACACCTGCAGTCCCAAGGCTGCAGGCATTTCTCTGGCCAGAACCTGAAGGGCCTTAAAGATAGACCAATGAAAATATCCAGACCAAGTTTTCAAATGCCCTTTCTAAGGAAGGGCTTGAGAATAAAATAAACTCTCTCTGGTGCCACATGAACATCGGGCTGAGTGGTCTTTTTGTCTCCAACCCACTCACCCCCTCCAAGTCGATGTTCACGTGGTGACCTGTGAAGTGATGCGACTCAGCCATATTCTGCCCATGGAGCAAGGGAGACAAATGGCATAATAGCCGGAATTTAAAACAGCATCAGAGCTGGACTTCGGTGTTAGAACCAGGACAAAAACAGCATCAGAGCTGGAAAACTGTGTGGGAACCGGAACTTCGGTGTCAGAACTGGGACTTTACTGGGTAGACAGTGCTATTGTGGTGGAACTACTGTAAACAGTGTAAAGCTGCAGCGAAAAATCCCCATGGCATATAGCAGAAAGTGCTACATGGTTTCAAACCATGTTTTTGTGGATTGGAATCGCCCTTGAGACCATGGGGGCCTGGACTTCAGTACCAGAAGACCTGTTCTGAAGGTACTGTAATATATGTTAGAAATAATTCATGCTATCAAAGAATGTATTTTATAAAGATTGTGAAATCCAAACGAGTCTCAGACCACAAGCAGCCTGAGGGACAGATGTCTATACAAACTCCAAAATTCCTGGAGACAGCAGGATAATGATTGGCATTTTAGGTTAAGAACAGACACACCCAACGCAATGATCACCGGTATCTTGAGTCATGGGAAACCGCCTAAGAGCGATCATCGTCCTGCAGATAACATCAATCAAGAGCCAGAGTCGCCAGGAATGTGAATACATGACTTCCCTGGATTCAATCAACTGCTGGCTATCAACCAGCAGACGGCCTTTGTCCAGCTCTGCACAATGAAAAAACCGACTATGAATGTGAAGAGTTACAAAAGAAACTGGGACTCCTTCGCCTCAGGCACAATAAACTGTATAAAACAACCCCGCTAGAAGTGGCTCTTGGGAACGAGGGGGGATCCGGTGTGATAGAGGTTGGATCCAAGTTCACCCAGGTTCATCCTGGGCTCGATGCTGTCTTTTTGGCTGTGGTAGTTTTGAGGACCATATTTTGGTGGTGCAAAAATATGAATAAATCTTTTTGCATTTTTGATAATTTGGCTTTCAATTGATCATTTATAACAGTATGGACTTTCTTTAAAAAAGAGGGACTAATTACGATGAATGGGCTCTGCAAGCTCTGCCCATGTGGTGCAAGAACCATGAACAGCATGTGTCTGAAAGAGCATCATTAGACTTACCGGTTTGGGAGCGGGCTGGACAAAATATACTGGCAGCATCTTCCATTGGCAATGACACAGCCATAGGTGTTATAAAGCCATGGACAATCATTATGGATTTGTTAAAACAATTGAATCAAGAGTGGCCAAGGAGGATGGGGGCACAGCCACAGAGTGCCGTGAAACCTCTGTGCGGAGCTGGGAAGCTGCCCGGGTTTTCTTCCACTGTGTGGAGCCGTAGGGCCAGCTCGCACCAGTATGCACTGCTGGCAGGACATTCCCCCGCGGAGTGAAGCTGCAGGGAAACACCTCAGTGCCAGGCCACACTGGGCAGCAGCGCAGCCATTTCTTTGTGCCCGCCGTGCTGGAGCCCCGGAGGCTGCAAGAATGCGCCCTGCTGCTGTGGGATCACGGCTGGTCACTGCAGAGTGACCGTGGGGAGCAGCGCAGCTCTGGCAGGTGGGGAAATGTCCCAGCCCCTCTGAGTGCCACTGAGGGAAACCCAGCCAGCCCCAAGACGGTGAACACTGGGGGCAGGGGGACACTCTCTTGTGCCCCTGCGGTATGGAAGGCAGCCAGGCTGATCCCTGGAGGTGCAGAGGGCACCCAGGCTGATCCCCGGTCTGATCCCTGGAGGTGCAGAGGGCACCCAGGCTGATCCCTGGGGGTGCAGAGAGCACCCAGGCTGATCTCCGGGGGTGCAGAGGGTACCCAGGTTAATCCCTGGGGTGCAGAGGGCACCCAGGCTGATCCCCGGGGGTGCAGAGGGCACCCAGGCTGATCCCCGGGGGTGCAGAGAGCACCCAGGCTGATCCCTGGAGGTGCAGAGGGCACCCAGGCTGATCCCTGGGGGTGCAGAGAGCACCCAGGCTGATCCCTGGGGGTGCAGAGGGCACCCAGGCTGATCCCTGGGGGTGCAGAGGGCACCCAGGCTGATCGCCTGCAGCAGAGGCAAAGCTGGAACAATGGCGGAAGATGAAGGGGTCGACTCTTAGCAGAGGTTAATCCAAGATTTATTTCAGGAGCTCCGGGGAGCCCCTACGACCTCAGGGGGCCTCCTGCTGAGAGCCTTGGGAGAGGTGCCAAGGTTACATTTAAAGGGAGGTGGAAACCAAAAGTAGGTAACATTTACTGACCAATAAGGAAACTTAAGGGATGGATACTGGGAAAATGGACATTTAGGACAGCGTATGGGGTAACACTTAGGGAGTTGACCCCTGGCCTCTGGCTAATCACTTGACGTCCTAGACTGAAAGTTCTAGATGGAGGGGATGGGTGTTGTGGTTTGTTCGATGTTTGTTCAGTTTTCCCCCGTTGATGTATTAGTGGTTCTGCCCAAGTTCCAGTTCTTGTCAATTACGGTGCCCCTCCCACGTTTCCATGGTTCCCCCAATGTATCTTGTTTGTTTCCCTCCCCTGACCGCCTGCCTGTCACCCAGCACCCCTGCCTCTTTTTCCAGAAGCTTCTGGCCGGGGTGTTGGGTGATTGGTTCAGGGGCCAAGGCCCCACCCGCAACCATCTCCCGTTGGCTGTTTATGGTTGTCAGTCTTCGATGTATCTTTTGTACCCCTCTTCTGATTTGTCGTTCCTGGCCCCGCCCATTCCCTATAAAACCTGAGGCTTTTCCCTGCCTCAGGGCTCAGACTTCAGCTCCCCGACCCATCACTACCCCTTCCAATAAAACCTTCTTCCCCACGAAGTTCTGAGACGCCCTTTCTCCCACGCCTGCAGCTTTGGAGTATTTTCACCTGCGACTGACTGCCCTCAAGCTTAACATCGCTTGGGCACAGGGCCCGGATTTCGAGTCTGGGCAGTGCCCGATTGGCTGGAGGCCGGCTGGACTTCTCTCCTAGCCTGGGCATTCACTCATTTTCTGGCCGTTGCTCCAGTTTTGGCGCCCAACGTGGGGCCCCTCTTCAGACAGTTCCTGACCGGCGTTCCGGGTCAGTAGAGCTCAGAAGACCATCGGCCCGCAGACCCCACAGGCAGGATTATAAAATCCCTTGGACGCAGAACTACCCCGAGGTTGAGCAGACCTCACTCCTGAGGCAGTGCTCCCCGGGGACCCCGGACAGCAGCTCCAGCACCCGGAGTCGTCCCCGCTGCAGGACCTTCTCCGCCCCGGTTTTCTGTTTGTCACCCCGGACTGGTGAGTGTTCCGTCTCTCTCCCTGTCGCCTCTCTTTTCCCCCGGTGTTCCGTCACCTCCCCTTTAGTGTCCAGACAGGGGCCGGTGGGTGGCACCCTTTTTGTTTTTTTTCTTGTTTTCCTTAGCTGGTGCGGGGAAGGTTTGGCTGAGGCTGCTGGCTTATAACCCCTTATAGAGCTATGGGTGCTAAGCTCTCAGCAGCCCAGAAAGGGCTCTTTTTCCAAGTTGCGGGTGTCCTTGTTGGGGGGGGTGTTTCGTTTAATAAAAAGGAAGTTAGGAAATTAGTTAAATGGATCTCTTCTGAGTTCCCCGAGGTCTCCCCTGCCTTGATCAAAGATCCTGCCTTTTGGCGGAGAGTCTCTAAGAGACTCTCGGAGTTGGTTAGGGCAGGGGACGCCTCACTCTCCCAATTGGCATTTTTGGCAACTCAAGTCAAAAACATTTTGAGAGCAAAAGGGGACTCAGAGAGACCAAGAGTTACGTTTAGTTGTCTCCCCGGTTCAAGTTCGGCTCCCTCTACCCCTAACCCTCCTCCCCATCATCCTAAAAGCAAGTCCGGGATTCTGAAGGGTGCAGCTCGCCCTTCCAGCCAGGTGCAGGGGATCCAGTCGTCCCCTGGCCCCTTTCGGAATTCCCCGTCCCCCCGCCCTAGGAGTCCTGGCCAGACTCCTAGGGGCTCCTCATCTTCTCCTGTTTCCCCAGTTCCCGTCCCGAAATCCCCAGTTTCTAGACCCCCGTGTTCACAGTCCCCGGTTGTTAGATCCCCAAGTTCCTGCTCCCCAGTTGCTAAACCCCCAGTTTATCCCCGGTTGCCTCCAATGACTCAAAATGGCTCCCAGGGAGCCCAAGATGGAGGCGACCGCATGGCTGAGTTGGCAGGGAAAACCCCCTCCTTCTTCCCAGAACCCCTTCCTACAGAGTCCCAACCCTTTCCTGCCACTCAGCCACTCCCATAGTCCCGCCCTTCTGTCCTGCCCCTTTTCCAGTCCCTCCTCCTTCCCAGACCCCTCCTCCGTACCTCCCACTCCTCCTCCCACCTACCCACCCATCTCTCCTCCCCCATTTCCCACCATAGCTCCTCCCCTGGCCCCTCCCAGACCATCTCCCATGGCTCCACCCCCTGTCGCTCCGCCTCCTGTCGATCACCGTGTCCTACCTCCTGACTCCGCCTCCTGGGAGGGTCCTTCAACATCGGACCTCCCTCCCCAGGTTCCCAGTCACGCCCCTGCCTCCCTCTCTTCCGGTTCCCACGCTCCCCCTTCCGGTTCCCACGGTCCAGGGTCCGGGGGGGGGGAGGGGGGGTTCGGAACCAGGGACCGGGGTCTGCTGCCATACCATCCGCAGCCCCGGTCGTTTACCACCCTGAGGGGGACGGTGGGGTGTGCAGGCAGTGGGTCCCCCTTAACCATACTCAAATCAAAGAGCTGGTCAAGGCCCAAAAAGACTATGGCCGGGACAACGAGTACTTCCGGGGAGTGTTGCAGGCGACACTCTCCGAGGCCGATGTCACCCCCTATGACATCTGGCGCCTCTTCACATGCCTGCTCAATCCCACCGAGCGGGCGATGTGGGAGGCCGCCTGGAAGAGGGGAGTGACAGAAGCTCTCCCGGGCCTGTGGGGTCAACCCCATACTGGGGTGGACATCATGGGCAACGTCCTGGCTGTTGACCAGCTCTTGGGGACTGGGAACTGGGAAGATGGGTACTCGCAGGCGAGTACCCTACCCCAGGAGGCGCTCCGGTTGACGGCCCGTGCGGCCGAGAAAGCGTTCCTGGCGCTGCCGGGGGCGGCCCCCCCTCTCTCCTTTTCAAAGATCTTCCAGGGCGCAGAGGAGCCATTCCTCGACTTCGTTGAGAAGTTGAGGAGAGCTGTCGAGCAGCAGGTGGCCGACGAAGTTGCCCGGGAGCACATCATCAGGGAGGTGGCGCCCTCCAACTGCAACACCGCGTGTAGGGACGCCATCCTTAGCCTCCCGGTGCACCCGTCCCCCTCGCTGCATGACCTGCTCGAGGTCTGCGCCCGGAAGGTCCACATCATACCATCTAGAGAAGGAGAGAGGAGAAGACCACCACCGCCCCGAGTCGGCGCCGCGGAGGAGACGCCGGGAGACGCTTTCGCCGGAGCCGCTAGCCGTCAATCCACCCCTGGAGCTACTGCTGCCACCGCACCTTGCCATCTGTGCGGCCAGCTTGGGCACTGGATGCCAGACTTCCCGTTGCGGCGGGAATTTTATGAGTTTAAGAGGGCTAAGTGACAAAGGGGGACACTCCCGCCAAAAAACTAACAGTACAGCGCAGTTCCCCCCTGCGCAAGGACATAAATAAGGCGGGAAAGATAACATCTCGCAGGGAGGGGAGGAATCAGGGACCGCCGTCCGCCGATTTTGACATTCTAATACCGGACTTGACTTCTACCAGTGCTCCCAGGCCGACACCGACTCTAACCACCTTTTCTGCCTTTGAACCCTTCAGGTTGCAACTGACGGAGCCTCTCCACCTCAAGGACTCCAACTTTCGACTCGTGTCAGTTGACCCGGAGTGCCCAGGTAACTGGGGGCGGATAAGGTGTAAGTACGTCGTTGTCGGGGACACAAAACACACACCACACGAGGTGAACATAATCCCGGGTCTCCTACCATCGGACCCGGGACAGTTCGCCGTGGGGCTGCACTGTGTCCAACCCCCCATTTTCCTGCCAAAAGGACAAGTGATTGCACAAGCGATCCCTGTCCCCGAGATGACTTGGGCCATCGGGCGTCCACCAGCAGAGAACGCCAACCCAACTGTCGCGTGGGCCCAAGTCCTGGGGCGGGAAAGACCACACCTAAATTGTTACATCTCCAAGGGGGGAGAGGGCAAGCCTCTTCAAGGCTTGTTGGACACCGGGGCAGATGTGACGATCATTCCCTCCCGGGAATGGCCGTCACATTGGGAATTGCAAAACGCGCCAGGGCACGTTCATGGTGTAGGGGGCTTGCAATTGGCCAGACAATCAAAGAGCGTTGTACAAATTACGGGGCCGGATGGGCAATTGGCTTCTGTGCGCCCATTCATTTTGGATTATGCGGAACCCCTGTGGGGGAGAGACCTCTTGGCCCAATGGGGAGCCCGAATTGACCTCCCAGTGACTCCCCAGGTTTTTCGGGCAGCGGTCACTGATGAGCGCCCTACCTGGAAGCTGAATTGGAGATCAGATAAACCAGTACAGGTAGTGCAGTGGCCGCTCAACAAACAAAAATTGGCAGCGCTCAACGAGCTCGTCAAGGAGCAGCTACTCAAGGGCAACCTGGTGGAGACCACGTCTCCGTGGAACTCCCCAGTGTTTGTCATCAAAAAGCCCAACAAAGATAAGTGGCGGCTCCTTCACGACCTCCGCCAAATTAATAATATCATCGAAGATATGGGGCCTCTCCAACCAGGGATGCCGTCCCCTACAATGCTCCCCCAAAATTGGAATTTGGCAGTCATTGATATAAAAGATTGTTTTTTCCAAATTCCCCTACACCCGGACGATGCTCCGCGTGTCGCCTTCACGGTTCCCTCCATCAACCGTGAAGCCCCAAGTAAGCGCTACCATTGGCGGGTTCTTCCACAGGGCATGAAGAACAGCCCAGTGATCTGTCAATGGTACGTCGCTTCCTTGCTGTCCCCGATACGTGCAGCCACCAAAGACACCATCATATATCACTATATGGATGACATCTTGGTGTGTGCTCCGACCAGCGACCTACTTACCCACGCGCTTGACTTGACAACCGATGCGTTGATTGGTGCAGGGTTCAAGCTTCAGCACGAAAAGATTCAACGGATGCCACCCTGGAAGTACCTGGGTCTTGAAATAACAAAGCGGACCGTTGTCCCGCAAAAATTGGCTATTAAAACCAACATAAAAAACCTGGCGGATGTCCACCAACTGTGTGGGTCCTTGAACTGGGTAAGGCCTTGGCTAGGCATTCCAACTGAAGACCTAGCCCCCCTTTTCAATTTATTGAAAGGGGGAGAGGAGCTTAGTTCTCCAAGGTCCCTTACCCCAGAGGCCCAGGCAGCGCTAGAGAAAATCCAAAATTCCATCTCGGCCAGGCAGGCCCACAGATGCCATCCGGGTCTGCCATTTAAATTCATTATCTTGGGTAGACTGCCACACCTCCATGGGGTGATTTTTCAATGGGACGTGACCATCAAAGGCAAGGACCGGGGCTTGGGGGATCCCCTCTTAATTATAGAGTGGGTATTCCTCAGCCACCACAGGTCCAAGAGGATGACGCAGCCCGCCGAGCTGGTGGCAGAACTGATCCGAAAGGCCAGATCGCGGATCAGAGAGCTGGCAGGTGTGGACTTTGAGTGCATACACATTCCATTAAAATTCGATTCGGGCCATTTAAAAAGAAAAATGCTTGATCACCTCCTTGAGACCAATGAAATGCTTCAATTCGCTTTGGACAGCTACACCGGTCAAATTGCAGTTGATCGACCGGCCCACAAATTATTCAACCAGGAATTTACATTATCTATCAAATCGGTTCAAAGTAGAACCCCTTTGAGGGCTTTGACAATTTTTACAGACGCGTCTGGAGCATCTCACAAGTCAGTCATGACTTGGAAGGATCCTCGGACTCAGCGGTGGGAGGCCGATATCACTGAGGTAGAAGGACCGCCTCAGATTGCTCAGTTAGACGCAGTCGTCAGAGCCTTTGAGAGGTTCTCTGAGCCGTTCAATCTTGTTACGGATTCGGCTTATGTAGCAGGTGTAGTGTCCAGAGCTGAGAATGCCATATTACAGGAGGTATCAAACATTTCTTTGTTTAATTTGCTCTCAAAGCTCGTGTATTTAGTCTCCCACCGAGAGCAACCATACTATGTGATGCACGTCAGGTCTCACACCGATTTGCCAGGGTTCATTGCGGAGGGCAACAGGCGCGCTGACGCCCTTGCCGCTCCAGTTCAAGCTGCTCCTCTCCCTGATCTGTTCGGTCAGGCAAAGATCAGCCACCAGCGATTCCATCAAAACGCCCCTGGCCTTGTTCGACAGTTCCATCTAACCCGCGAACAGGCCAAGGCAATCGTGGCTACATGTCCCCATTGCCAGTCCCACCAGCTCCCGTCTATACCTTTGGGAGCTAACCCCTGCGGTCTATCAAGTTGTGAGGTGTGGCAGATGGATGTCACCCACATTCCATCTTTTGGCCGGCTTCAGTTTGTTCATGTTTCTGTGGACACTTTCTCTGGCGCAGTCTATGCCTCTGCCCACACAGGGGAAAAGGCGGCGGATTGTGAGAAGCATCTGCTTCAAGCGTTCGCTGTCCTGGGCATCCCCAAGGTTTTAAAAACAGATAACGGCCCAGCGTACAAGTCCAGGGAGCTGCGAAGCTTCCTGCAGCAATGGGGAATAGAACATAAAACCGGCATCCCCTATTCCCCGACAGGCCAAGCCGTGGTGGAAAGGACCCACCAGAGCCTTAAAAGAGTTTTGGATCAACAACGAGTGGCCGTGAAGGTGGAGTCTCCCCATATCCGTCTCGCGAGGGCGCTTTATACTATCAACTTTTTAAATTGTTCGTATGAGAACCTGAACCCGCCCATAGTGCGACACTTCGGGCGACACGAGCAGCTGCAGCTCAGGGCCAGGCCTCCTGTCCTCATTAAGGATCCGGAGACCTGGAAAACGGAAGGGCCTTTCGACCTCGTGACTTGGGGAAGGGGATACGCTTGTGTGTCCACCCCCTCAGGTCCGAGGTGGATCCCAGCCAAATGGGTCAAGCCCTTCCGCCCTGGGAAGACTCCAGGGGCAGAAAACGTGGGGCAGGTCACCGAGGCATGTTGGCGGCAGCGGCGGAAACCCTAAGGGGATGGGGCCACCCTTAACCTGTATCCCCCCCCCCTGCCTTGGGCAGAACCAAGTTTAAGTTTTTTCTTACGTTTCTCCCTCTTGTTTGTTTTAGTTACTTTCATATCAACATGGACCTGGCCCATCATTTCATCATCCTGGCAGTCATCCTCATGTGGTCGACCATACCGTCAGCAGACCCTTGGATCATCCCCCAGCCGAAGGCCAACGTGTGGCGAACCCTCGCGAACGCCCTCGGCCAAGAGCACATTTGTCTCAACCTGGCATCAGCAGAGGACCCCATGTCGACCTGCCTTGTGGGGATCCCTCTCCCTCCCATTCAAATTCCCTATCCTATTGGCCCTCCCCTCATTGCTTTAGCTGCCAAACCCATCCCCTCGTCAGTTGACCCCAGGTTCGTGTGGAGGGACGCAATTAAGAACTTAGCTCCCATGAGCACCGAACCGTCCCAACTTGAGTTGCTCGGCTCTGCCAACGCCTCCTTTTGTTTTCAGTTTGTTTATTCTCCCTCCCCCGGGGACAAACGGTTTGAACACATCAGGCAGTTCAAAGAGGAATACACTGCCAGCTTGTGGTGCAATTCAACCTTTCACATCTATTACCCATCCACCTACGCTGGGCAGCCGCTGTCTCTGCCCCGGGGGATCTTTTTCATTTGCGGGGACCGAGCATGGGCAGGCATCCCCTCTCGCCTGGTCGGAGGCCCTTGTACCATTGGGCGGCTGACGCTGCTTACACCCAACAACATGCAAATTCAAGATTGGAAAGTAAAGAGAGCGCAATCTAATTCGACTCGCACTAAAAGAGATCTCAAAGATCTCGACCCAGATTGCGACTCTGAAATTATTCATTGGTCCAAACCCAAAAGTGTGGCTGTCACCCTGTTTTTGCCGTGGGTGTCCATCGCCAAGTCTCTAGGTGAATTGGCCCACCTAGAGTGTTGGGTTGCGAAGCAAGCCAATTTAACGTCAGCTACGCTGTTGGACCTCCTAGCAGACGAGGAAACTACGAGGAAGGCGACCCTCCAAAATAGGGCAGCAATCGATTTCTTGCTGCTCTTACATAACCATCACTGTGAGGAATTTGAGGGCCTCTGCTGCATGAACCTGACATCACGGGCCAAGGACGCGAGGGTATCCATCGCCAAGATGAGAGGCCTAGTGCAGGATATTAAGCACCAAACATCGGACTGGCTGGGGGACCTGTTCCAAAGATGGGGACTGTCGGGCTGGGTGGGCTCCATCTTAAAAACTGTTTTTACTACCCTCTTAGTTTTATTTGTCGTTTTGATAGCTTGCTCTATTGTCTGGGGGCTGGTAAAGAAACTCATTGCACAAACCATCAGTGCCCCTGAAATCCGCCACGTGGAAGTCCAAGGACAGATGGACAAAGACTGGGACTCCGCTTCCTCGGAGCATTCTGGTTCTCAGGACTTCTGCCCAGACCCCTGTGATGTAGAACAGACCCAGACCTCGATTTAGTTGTCGTTCTTTTTCTTTTTAAACAAAAAAGGGGGAGATGTTGTGGTTTGTTCGATGTTTGTTCAGTTTTCCCCCGTTGATGTATTAGTGGTTCTGCCCAAGTTCCAGTTCTTGTCAATTACGGTGCCCCTCCCACGTTTCCATGGTTCCCCCAATGTATCTTGTTTGTTTCCCTCCCCTGGCCGCCTGCCTGTCACCCGGCACCCCTGCCTCTTTTTCCAGAAGCTTCTGGCCGGGGTGTTGGGTGATTGGTTCAGGGGCCAAGGCCCCACCCACAACCATCTCCCGTTGGCTGTTTATGGTTGTCAGTCTTCGATGTATCTTTTGTACCCCTCTTCTGATTTGTCGTTCCCGGCCCCGCCCATTCCCTATAAAACCTGAGGCTTTTCCCTGCCTCAGGGCTCAGACTTCAGCTCCCCGACCCCTCACTACCCCTTCCAATAAAACCTTCTTCCCCACGAAGTTCTGAGTCGCCCTTTCCCCCACGCCTGCAGCTTTGGAGTATTTTCACCTGCGACCGACTGCCCTCAAGCTTAACATCGCTTGGGCACAGGGCCCGGATTTCGAGTCTGGGCAGTGCCCGATTGGCTGGAGGCCGGCTGGACTTCTCTCCTAGCCTGGGCATTCACTCATTTTCTGGCCGTTGCTCCAGATGGGATGCTGAGTGACTGACAGACTGACAGGGCGGAGATTTGGGGATGATCTCAGCAAAGGAGAGGGATTACACAGGTAGAGGGAGAGGATACAAACTGGGGTAAACCATTTGGGGAAAATAAGGGGATACACAGACAAAATCATTATGAAACATAAAAACACACTACAACAGGGAAATATCAGCAAACTGAGATGATCCACGGGCTGCCCACACCGTGGCTGCTGACATTGCCCAGGGAGGTGGCAGAATATATTGTGCAATCCAGCTAGTGGAGCCATGGTGGCTACCATGGCCCTGGCAAGCTGTGCTACTCCAGAGTGCCATGCCGAGCCTCGGGCTACCATATCGCCGATCCAGGTGGGCACACCATGTTGCCCTACTCTGGGGGACCAGACCATGTGATGGGATAGGCGGGGGTCCTGTGGCCATGATGACACACCATGGGGTCACTGGGACCGCCCCCTCGCCAGGGCTGCCCATACCCCCCATCCAGCCTGCGACAGGGGCTGGGCTCTGCCCCCAAGCCAACCTTTGGGGACACACAGCCACGCCTCCAGTGGGCGTGGCCCCACACTCGACCCTGCCTCCAAGGACGGGTTTGAGAAGAGACACCAAACCCAGAAGCAGAGCGTGGGAAAAGCCCCTGTGGCAGGGACACCCAACAAAAAGCAGTGAAAAGAAGCGTGCTGGGGTGTGGTGCCATGGGAGTAATAGCAATCAAGCTGTCCTGAAAAGATAACGTCAGCCACATGGCACAGCTGTCTCATAGCAGCTAAGAGAGAGCTACCCTCTCACCAAGTCCAGCAGGAAAACAGCACCTCCCTGCATATGGACAGTGAAAAAGCAGACAAACACCAAGTTTTTACCCCTCAAATCTCAATGAAACTTCACAGCCAACCTGCCTTCTGAAAGGTTCTCATTCCTAATAAACTAATAACATATGCTAAGAGTAAAGATATTGAAGGGGTGTCACACAAGAGTTACAAATTTACACAACAGTCTATGAAATATGTTCTAGAATTCATGGTACAATACTTATTATTGTTGTTTGCATTTTCTAAAGCCAAAATTGATAAGCCTGTGATAGCTGATTCTGCTAAAGTTAATAAGAAAGCATTTCTGTCTCAGGCATGGGCTACTTTGTCCTAAAGAGATCCTAGGACATATGTTAACAAGTCTTCTCTTGGTACTCCTAGTATTTCTGCTTGCATTATTTCTAGGTCAAACTAGAAGATTCAAAGAATGTCCTCGTCCTAACATTCTAGGTCCACTAAAGCATACATAGAAAATAATTTAGAAATATCATAAGCAAATTTCAGTTGCAAAATTCTTTTTAACTGAGAACATGCCACCTGTCAACATTTTAAAAACCTAAAAGTCACCTGTTAAAGTCAATAAAAAATTTCTAATTTCTAAGAAAAGTGTATTACTTGCACTGTTACCATATTAACTAGAAAATTTAAACAAGTTGTTCATGTAAAGATTTTTTTGCACTAGATATTAATACAATCTTATTTTTAAGAAAAATAAAATACAGAAAAGCTCTCCTGACCAAGCTCATTGTCCCTGATCAAGCCATGAGCCTGGCTGGTAAAGGAAAATATATTAGTATACAAACTTTGCAAAAGTTAAACCCTTGTTTTTTTTAAGATGAACACCAGAGTCTCATCCAGAAGAGGTTCTTTCAAATCCTCATAGTGAAAAAGAGATGCCTCAGTGACCCCCTAAGTAATAGTATCTTATTAATACTATTCAAAGTCCATTTTTTATTCCTATTTTTAGTTATTAAAACAAAGAAAAAAGGGGGCAAAAAGGTTGGGACTTACCCTCTCTAAGTCTTAGGTAATATAATAGCTTTCAGTCAATCATATAACTACAATAAACCCAAGGTAAATGTATTTCAATGGACACTGGAACATGCTGGATATGTCTGCTTATCTTGATGTCCCCATAACATCACAAGGAACAATGATGACCTACCTTATGGAAATCTAGGACTCTTGAAGTGACAGTTCACAAAAGGACTTGATTTGTTTACAAATTATTTTTTCCTGTTTACAAACTGTTTTTCTCTTTACAGATTGTTTTCTCTAATAGTTGGGTTTTCCTCTAAGGGTTAAATGCATTACAGACTGGTTTTTAGCAGTTGGGTTTTTCTCTAAGGGTTAAGCGGGTTAAGCATTAAGTGGTTTCTTGTTTTTAGAGCTAAGTTTTAACTTGTAACCTATAAGCATGAAGCCTGTGACATGTTTGCCTGAGTTCTCCCCTAACAGATGCTGGACATGAATGCTGCAGCTCTAGTGCAAATTAGACCCATGCTGTTTTCTTTCACGCAGTTTGCAAAGGGCCCTTGCAGATGGGTGACAGAGAGCACATCACAAATTTATATAAAGACAGAAGGGTGAGATGTTGCCACGTACAAGCTGGTTTGTGCCTGGCTAACTAACCTGGTTTGGCTGACAGGGGTCTTGCCCAGTCACACCTCTCCCAGGGCTGCAGCATTTCACTGGCCAGGGCCTGAAGGGCCTTAGAGATCAGACCAATGAAAGTTTCCAGACCAGGTTTTTCAAATGCCCTTTCTAAGAAGGGCTTGAGAAAACACGCTCTCTATTGCCACATGAGCGGTCTCTGTCTCCAACCCCCTCCCCCCCCAAGTTGACATTACAGGCAGGCACACAACCACACAGTCCACGCAAACACACACTATGGACAGCTGAGGTCAGCAACTGAAAGACAGGAAGGGTCTTTATAGAGTTCTGGTGGGTTTAATGCAGCCAACATTGAAGACAACCAGGGACAGAAGACAAGGAACAAAGGAGGGTCCAGGTTTAAATATCAGGTAAGAGTGAGTGGAGATGTTCATCAGGGTGCAATAATCTGAGGGCACAGGAGCAGTACACAGGCGGGACAAAGGCTGACAACTGTGCTAGCCGTGGCTTTAAAAGTCCCGCCTGAGCTGCCGTCCCCGCCTGCCAGCAGCCGGAGCGGGAGGAGCGCGCGGTTTCTCGGCTCGGCGCACGGGAGCCGCTCCGCTGACAGGGGCGCGCTGGCTCGGCGTCAGCTCTGCCAGAGGCGGACAAAAAGGCACGGGGCCACAGACAGGGAATGGGAGAGCGACCCCCGACCGGGGCAAGTCCAGGTTTTATTCCAGAACGCGGAGTAACAGCCAGGGGAAGCCGCCGGATCGAAGGCCGGCGGCGGGAGGGAATACACGTGTTATATAGGAGAGACGGGAGGGGGAGAGCTCAGACAGGCAGCGAATGGGAGCCCACGGTGAGCGCGGGCTTTTCAGAGAGACAGAGCGGGAAGCCAACCGAGAGAGCTCAAAGGTGGGACCCCGGTCCCCGGCCCAATAATTCCATGTATAGCACCGAAGATTCTGCATAAAAGGGGGGTATTTGGGGGGGGGGGGGGGGGGGGGGTGACAGAAAGGGCGCGAGTTTCCAGGGTAACCGGTGATTGACAGATAACTGGGAAAGAGGGGGAATTCCAGACAGAACCATTATACAGAAAAAGGGGGTAACAGAACATCCCAGCTTAAACCGGGG
This sequence comes from Molothrus ater, assembly GCF_012460135.2. Lineage (NCBI taxonomy): Eukaryota > Metazoa > Chordata > Aves > Passeriformes > Icteridae > Molothrus > Molothrus ater. The sequence goes on from NC_050489.2 coordinate 415,926, forward strand.
GAGCATAATAACACAACAGAACAGACAACCAATAGGGAATGCCAGGGTGGATATGCAGAATACAAGGGCCAGTGGGGAAGCAGGAAATAGAGAACTTTTTAGGACTGGGATATATATGGGTAAAGGGGGCAGGTAAGGCCAACAGGCCAATGGGGAGGACACACAGAACTGGGGTTAATTAACATGGTGCTGCAGAGCACTATGGGGGAAGCCTTTTTTCTCTCCCTGTGTTGTGAGGATGTTCCTAGGGCCTACATATGCCCTTCCAGGACATGGCCATTGGTTTTTCCCTGCAGTTCAACAATGTCCTTCCCTGTGCACATGAAAGCCCCACAGTGTGCTGGAAAACAATCTCTATTTCAAATATGTCCCAGGGAAGGGACATATCTGTCAAAAGGCCCTGCAGCAGCTGCCCACCCCAAGGGCACCTTTAGGAGAATTAATTATTCCTGTGGCTGCAGAGCTACAGAATTTTGGTGTCAGAAGGCTGTGAAATGACCCTGTTCCTCCAGCCCAGACTCCATGACACAACACTCCACAAACACATCCCAGAGACAGAGCAGGTGCTGTCATGGAAAAATATTTAAAGATGCATTTGATGCAAAACTTTTGCCAACCAATATTGGGAGTAGCTGACAACCACATCCCTGTCTGCTTTAGCAGCCTATGAGCTTGGTAATTCTTGTGAATGAAGTCATGGCATGAATGGAAGATCTATGCTTCCAATTCTTCAAAAGGGTTTTTCCCCTGTTGTGAGATAGTTTGCGAATTTTCTGAACAGACAGTGAAATAAAACCGCACCCTTTCTCCTACCAAAGTATCTCAGCTTGTCTCCAGCAAAGTAAATCAAAACAGTCGGTCAGCCATTGGACTGCATTCAAAATATTTTGATTAACACTGGAGTTAATGATAACTGTAAATAACATAAAAATAGTTCTAAAGATACTAATTTACTACATGACAACTGGAGTAATAGCAAGTGTAGATCATTCTGCAAGAGGGAAAAGTAAATATTTATGTGTTTATCTGCAAGGTGCTATAAAAGCTCTGAGTGTAAGAGGCTTAAAAAGTAGAGAGCTCAGTAAGTGGGAACATCAAATCTGATAGTTTTTCTTTACCACACATAAAATAAATCAACAAAAGAAAAATGTTATCACATAGTGATAAGTGAATCACGTGTTCAGCTAGTTCCAAAAATAAAGCTAACACTGTAGACTCAAAATACCTTATTTCCTTCAACATTATGGTATCATTGAGTTCAGCTATAAAGGAAAGTTTCCATAGCATGGTGGTGTATTAAAATAAGATATCAGTTAGTATAGGATGCATGGACAAAAAGCAGACACATCTTAACATTTGTTTTATGTTGTACATTTTATTCACTGCTTTTATTGTGAGAAAAAACCCTTTGAAACTTAGACCCATTTAGCAGTTGCCTGGGAGGGAATCCTGAATGCGCTGGTGAGTTACAAAATGCCTTCAGGAAAGGGAATTAAATAACTAAAGGCAGTTTGTTTCATCCAGCTTTACTCCTCTGCTTTACCAACTTCTGCTCCAGATTGCCAAAGTTCCAGTGAGGTGAGGAAGTAGGGAAGGTACCAGGGGTTTGTGGAACCCTCACATTCCCATTTCCACTGGAGGAGGGTCAATACCTGCCCCAGGAGCAGCAGCTGTGCTGGGAAGGGTGTCCAGGCAGGCAGCACTGGGAGAAAGGCATCCCAGGGCTTGGGTAGAAAATGTGCACAGGGACCCTTTGCACTCACCCTCCTCCTCCCCGGAGCAGCTGAGGCACCAGGGCTGCTTTAACTCCACCAAGTACCAGCAGGCTCTGGTGTGCACAGTATTTTTTGGGGAAACATTCCTCCAGTCTGGTAGGAAAAAGGAGTTAAGGGAGCAGCTCAGTACCACTGGAAGATGCTCTTGTTAGTGCAGGAGAATCAGCCCCAACCTGACTTCAGTCCCTGTCAGAGCTTAAAATCCTCTCTATCAACCACACCATGGATTTGTGACATAGCCCAGCTCAGCTGGGCCTGGTCCTGAGTCAGTGACCGCAGTGGTGCTTTGTTTCCAATAAATTGTATGAAATCTGTCCATTGACAGCATTGCTCCTGTGGTTCATGTTCAGCTCATTCTTAAGCAAATGAGTAAATCCCACTCTTTAAAGGGAAAACCACAAGTCATTAATGAAAGTTACATATGCTGTGAACAACACATTTTGTTATTCAGTAGAGCTGACTTTGACTTTTCATTATAAAGTCTCAGGCTCTTGAAGAAATGACTAAAGAAGGGACAAAATTGAAAGCTGCATTTATGTACCTTTTCATTATTTGCACAGGAATAAACAGAATTTATTCAACAGGTGGTTAAATCATAAAAATTTCAGGTTGCTGGTGTATCATTCTATAGATGTTAATGAGCTTAGAATTAGGGGAATTAACTACAAGAAAGATAACAAATTCTATTAGCGTGACAAATTATTCAGTGCTAGAAATCCGAAGTGCAGGAGAAGAACCCCACAATTTTGAAAACTAGAATGGGGTAGAAAACTATTCAATAAACAACATATGGTAGAAAATTTCCCTTTGTTGCTTTCACTTGTTACATGGATATAAAAACAAGATCTCTTAATAACCAAGGAAAATCACTCTTGGTTCATTTTATTTTATATATTTTTAAAATCTAAAATCAACTAGTTGATAGAAACATTTCTATATTCCAACTATGAGAGGCAGAGTAATTTTTAATAATCCAGACTTATTCTCTATATAATCTCTTTGAACTCCAGTTGATCTTCTACAAAAGTACTACTAACAACCAGCATTTTTTACATTATAGTTGCATTAAAAATTTTCATAAAATTGGATCTCACTTATGCCAGCTATGGGATAAAATATCTGGGATACATCTCACATCTGGGGAAAATAGCCCAGCTTGCAATAAGGTGTGGTGATGCATTTTTGTTCTAATACCTTGTTTGGTTGTTATCGTATGTTACTCAATTTGTTTTAAGTGGTTCATTCTTACCTATGCCCTTGCAGTTGGTTTGGTCCACCATTGTTTCCTCCCCTCTCCCTGTTTCAAGTACCTACCCCTTATTCCTGACCCGTCCATGTCTGTCATTGTAACCCTGCCCCTCTCCCCAGTCAGTTAATGTAAACCCAACCTCTCCCTCCAGAACCCTCTGTGTCATTTATATCCCTAAGTTCCCATTGATTGTGGGAGAGTGCTCTCCTCCCCTCATACCCCTCAGCCCATTGTGTATCCCTGCCCTATACTCCTCCCCTGACTCCTTTTGGTTGGTTGATGTATTGTATCCTCCCCTAAGACCTCCTCCCTTTATAAGTTCTTTCACAAGTACTGAAGGTGGTTCTTTGTCCTGACACCCTTAGGAGAATAAACCCTCTTGGAGACTCACACAGAGGACCCCTCTCGCTCCTTTGTCTCAACCCTCGACACCACTAGCCATCCATCTGGAGTCGGGATCTGCGCCCCGGCTGCACCGCTACCCGTACCGGTCAGTCGGTGACTGGGCGGGGAGCGGCCGCTCGGTGGCGCGGTTCGGGGGGAGAAAGCGAGCCAGCCTGACGGAGCTTTCTCCCGGAGAGTGGGCACTGCGTCACAACAGGCATGAGAACTCATGCTTTATAGTGTCCAGTAACAAAACTAAGATCTTGAGTGAAGCTCACAGCTCTTCTGCAGCAGTGATCCAATTATTGTCCTAGAAACCATGGATGCCAGGAGTTGTGCTTCATTCCCAGCTTTCTTCTTATGGGAGGAAGAGTTCTGTGGTTTGTTAATCTGTGCCTCCTCACGCTGGAGTTTCATGCTCCCGGAGAAGTTGGGTGACTTTGCTGGCCAGCTGATGCCATCTGCTGGGGTCTGCCTAAAGAACTGAACTGATTCACCAGATTCTTCTGGGGAAGTCACTCGATTTTAGTTACAGCCAGTTTAAATGAACATGTTTTTCCTCTGGGTTTCAGTTTCTGAGGCAAGGAGTTCACGCAAGACAACAGCTTTACTCACAAGTCTCAGTTGATTGTCGTTGGTTTTTTGTGTTGCATTGCTCATTTAGCAAATTTTCAGGTCCCCAAAAATTGCTGGCAGGATATAGTTACTGAGATTATTTAAATACTTACTTAAAGAAGCTTTACCTTATATATTCAGTTTTAAACGTGTGATTTGTAGTTGTTGCCATCCATAAAATATTTCATAAATGTGTGTATATGTATGCATATATATATATATATATATATATATAGCATTTGTTTAACTGGGCTATTGCTCTGCCAGGTATAACAAGACATAACAAGCTGTAACGTGGTTTCATGACCTGCTGGACTTTCTCAGAAGTTTCAAGTTAAATAGTTAATAATAGAAATTTGCTATGTTGAGCTATTAGACAGAAATGTTTGGGCCCTCTTGGTTTAGAAAAGAGGATCTTCATCTTCTCCAAAGGGGAGGAATTGCCCTGGCAGTTCTAAGGGAAGTAGATTCCACCAGGAAACCTCACTGGTTCTGACTTCCCTGGAGCAGCAGGTCCCGGATGGAAATTAAAGCACAGAATGAGTCTGAGTGTGAAGTGGCACTGTCCAGAGGTTCCGATAAAGCCTGAAGCACAGATCCCTTCCACTGGATGGGTGTGAGGGTGCTCTTTTTTCTTCTTTCATTTATTCAGTTGTCTTTACTACACTGACTGAGCCAAAACTGTAGCAATGGAAACATAAAAGCTGTTGTTAGAAAATCAAAATACAGGAAGTGAGACAGGATGTAAATGTCTTTCCCAAATCCAATGATTTCTGAAACAGTAGGTACAGGCCTTTGGGTTGGTCAGAATGTGACAGAAATGTACGTACAAAGAAAAATAGCTTAATACTTGTTAATGTTGCTACTTTTTCATGAAGATGTGTTGTGAATCACCCCACTAAATGACTTGGCACTTTGGTAGTGTTTGTGTAGAGGAGGAGGGAGAAGAGTTTTAAAAATTCTTTTTGAATGCATTCTCGTATTTATTTAATGAGGTCTCCACCTGCCAATGAAACATGGAATTACGGCAGATGAAGCCGGTGTCTCCTAGAGGTCCTGGAGGCAGCACTGCTGATAGCCCACTGTGAACTGGGGTATTTCAGTGGTGGCTGGTGGGTCCCTGGGCTGGTACCAGAGCAGGAGGCACACAGTGTTCTCAGCACAGGTGGATTTGGGAATAACCCCACTCAGAAGAGTTACCCTGGGTTTGCTGTTTAAACACAGCTCTGTTCCTTCTGTAAACCTGCACATGGGATTTCTTTCAGATACTTCCCTTAAGTGAGCTTTAACTAAGTCTGATGAGGGGATTGGGAATTCCTGATCCCTACTCCAGCCCTGTCCTCTCTGGTAGCCTGCACTGATGAAAATTACTTAGATTAGTGCAATTTGCTGAAACACTACAAGGCTGAAATTCCTCTAATGGCTGCAACAAGAGATTCTTGCATTTGCTGCACTGAAATTTTGTGATTATTGTTAGATCTCTGAAGCACATCATGATAATCTGGATTATCCTTCTGAATTCCACATCATGCAAGAACTGTACACTTTAAATGCCTTTAAGGGGAAGAAGGAACAATCATTGTGTGATCAGTAAGGCTTTTTTTCAGGCATATGATTATCTTTGTCCTAAACCTCCTGACCAGCAATTAATTCCTCTGATCCATTACTGTTTCCAGTGTTCAGAGCTGCTCTGAAATGACACATGCCTCCTCTGTTCTTACTGAAGTATCACTTGCACAATTGTATTTCTGTCACACACAAGCTTTTTACTGAAGCTTATTTCAAAGTGAATTTGCTTAATATGTGAAGGTGGCTGGTGACATTTTTTTAAATGCAATTGAACAGTTAAGATATCTATCTGTCTGCCTTGTGCTGAAAGAAAGGAATAACAAGTGGGTTTTTTTCTACTAAACTTTGTATTAATTGCTGTGGTTCTTTTTGCCTGCTCTGAGAAAGCACTGCACTTCCAAATATTTCATTAAAGAAATAGGCTTGAATATGCTATTTCAGTGTTTCAATAATATTTTAGTGGTATTTAATTTTTAATCTTTATTCTTAGACCAGAATTATCAAGCTGTTGCATGCAGTAGTAAGTTAGATAGGCATGTGTATTCCATCTGTGGAATTTAGGAAAATATATCCCTTCCATTAATTGAAAAGGAGCTGGCACTAGACTTGTAAATATTTCCATAAAACTGAATTGCCTTGTCTGTATCTCAATACAGCAAGTCACTAAGGAGAGAGGAAGTTATAGAGTAAACAAATTTCAGAAGAATAAAAAATCGTAGTGAATAAACTGACCATGTACAGCTCTGAGAGGATTTCCCTCCTCCTGTCAGTTCAGCTCCAGATGCACCATGGGCACACAACTTCTAGGCCTGAGTTTTCACATTTCTGCCTGATAACTCAGATCTGGGTACGGCAACTTATTTTCCTCATTTATAATAAATATAAAAATACAAACAATATGAAAATTGAAGTAGCTGGATTGGAGATTCCTCTTGTAAGGATTACAGAATAACTTAAGTCCCTTTTCCTTGTGGCTGGATGGGCTGGACTTATCACTCTGCAGTTATTCCTTTTGGTCAGTAGTCAATTTTACTCGCTTCACAGAAGATCCAGGATTTGTTTTTGTGAAGGAGAGGATTTCAGAACATCATTAATTGCATCATACGACATTTGCTCTCCTTGAGACTCAAAGTAAAACACTGTAGGTAAAGCAGGAATATTTAGGCCTAATGATGGTACAATAGGTGATTTGGATTTGCAAGAAATTGCAGTTAAATGATTATAAATTTCTTTAGATGTTAAAAAAAAAATATTCTCCTTCCGAGTAAAGCATGGCTGGTGGCAAGGGAATGTCAGCTCAAAACAGCCCCTAAGAATTTCAGACGTTAAGAAAGAATGCAGTTTTCAGTTATATTTTAAATTTCAGTTATATTTTAGTTCTTTAGGCAGCAGGAGAACATCTACTGCTGTTTAGCAATAAAAGAAGCAACAGCTTTGTTTCTGACCAATAGTCTGAGTTAAAAAAAAAAAATGGAAGCTCTGTTTGGATTTGTAGACATAATAGATTTCAATAGAAGCTTATCAAAAGGGTAAGAATGACCTTATCACTTGGCCTTATTATCAAATGAGAGTTATTTTAGCTGACAATGGACCAGGCTGCAAATGAGGTGCAACTTCAAAGTTTAAGGAAGGAGGAAAGTGAAACAGTCAAGAAGTCATAAATTTTATAATGTGAATAAAATAGATGCAGAATTTCCATTAATTAGAGACAGGTTAACTCACTTCATGATGTTTTACTGGCCTACTTCCTCCCAGTAACTGATCTCTCACCTACTTAACTGTGCTTAGGATCCTGCTATTAATGGTCTAACATATCACAACAATTTTAAAATAACTACTTTCTTTTTTTTTTTTTTTAATGAAAAGCTGACCTATTTTTTTTTAACCTGGAGGATAAACTAAACTCAAGCTTTGTCTATTACAACCAAGTAATCCAACCACTCGATGAAATGACCTCTTCTGAACTGTGTGGTATGGGGAAATTGGTAAAATGTGGCATGTATTAAGTCTTTACTTTATTTAACTGCCCTGCTTCTTCCTGTGGTTATGTTGCTGTTTTCATTTCATGTTTGGACTGCAGCAGTACTGGAGGTCAGAGCAGAGACAGAGCCCTGCTGGGAAAAATGAATCCCTGAGATGGCATGGATCCTGCTCCAAGCATGCCAGAGCAGCCAGGGGTTAGGAAGGAGCAGTGCTGATCCCATCCCAGTGCCAGGGATGGTGAGTGGGCCTGGATGCAGACCTGGGCATTGCTCAAAGCAGAATCCTCCAGTGTTTACCTGCAGAATATAGCAGCATGGTTTGCCCTGGCACTTCCTTCTGGCATTTCTGCTCATGAAAAACCATTCCCAGCCTGCCCACATGCAGCCACTTCTCCTGCTGAAGCAGTCAGTCACACTCAGCCTCTTGTCATTCTACATTTTTCCTCCTCCCTCAGAGCTGGAGTGAATGTGTCCAAGAGCCTGGCTCACTCCTGCCTGTGCTTAGGCACACAGTCAAGGGATTGGAGCACTACGGCACGTGAATACTTTGCTTACATTATGTTTACTCAGTGCTGAGAGGTGTTAGGCACTCCCAGAGGTCCCTTTACCTGGTGGTAGCAAAAGTGTTCCACTCACCCATTTTACAGAGAAAATCTGGACCCACATTCAAATATGGGAAGGAAGATTTGCACAGTTATCTTCCTGGGTATTGCTCCACAATCTTGTGTTGTCCCATATTCCTAACTTTATTCATTTCTGACTTGATAATATAATAATAGAATATTTAATTTTATAAAATCATAGAATCTTAAGGTTTGGAAAAGGCTTCTAAAACCATGGAGTCCCAGCTGTGCCCGATGCCCACCCTGTCCCCAGCCCAGAGCACTGAGTGCCACCTCCAGCCCTTCCTGGGACACCTGCAGGGATGGGCACTGCAAACCTTTCTGGGTAGCCTCTGCCAAGGCCTGATCACCCTTTCCATGGGGAAATTCCTGCTGGTGTCCACCCTGAGCCTCTCCTGGCACATCAATATAATGAGATTAATAGTAATAATTTAAGAATTAAAGTGGCTATCACCTTGATACAGCTTTTATTTGTTGGGCAAAAAGGGATCATTTAAAACCAAGCCAAAGAAATCCTGCATTCCTTCAACAGTGGAGCAGCTGAAGTGGAATAACTACATGTAGCCCTAGGTAGGTTTAGCTCCAGCAGAGACGCCCAGCCCATAGGAGATCCCATTGTCCACCCACTCATCCTGATCTCCTGGGGTTACACTGCATAGATTTCTCAATGTGCAGGAAATGACCTGAGGCTTGGGGGAATGAAGGGAAAACAGGGAAGAGCTGTGATGATGGATTTCAGACAGAGTTGTTTTACAGAGGCGGTCAGTGAAGTTAGCTGATCTTATTTGATAAAAGCTTGTGGGTTAACAAGATAAAAACAAGAAATTTCAGGATATACCTAAACCTGGCTCATTTTAAATGTAAAGATTCATGTGGCAAAAGAGTCACTTAAAAGAGTAAAGGGACTTTTTACAAGGGACTTTTTGGAAGGGCCTGAAGTGCCAGGACAAGGGGGAATGGCTCCCATTGCCAGAGGACAGGGCTGGATGGGATATTGGGAAGGAGGAATTGTTCCCTGGCAGGGTGGGCAGGCCCTGGCACAGGGTGCCCAGAGCAGCTGGGGCTGCCCCTGGATCCCTGGCAGTGCCCAAGGCCAGGCTGGACACTGGGGCTGGAGCAGCCTGGGACAGTGGAAGGTGTCCCTGCCATGGTAGGGTGGCACTGGGTGGGCTTTAAGGTCCCTTCCAGCTCAAATCATTCTATGAGTGGATGATATAATTTAGAATAAGTTTCGTGCTAAAGGGCACATTTCTGCATGACTTCCTTTATTAACTGCAGTCTCCAGCCTAATTCAGCCTTTGAGATAATTGCAGTGTGAGCACATTTATTTTTCATAGTTGTACAATGAGTTATTTTATTCTTGCTGTAGTAAAAACATGTTTCTTGTTGTTGACTTTTTAAATAGTGATCACTTAATTGGAAACAGATGCTACTGTAGGAGGAAAAACATTTTAATTAACAAATCTGAGCTGGAAAATTTCAGATACCTGAGGAGCTGAAGCAGATTTAAAACAAAGGGTAGGATTTGCTGTCCATTATTTAAATTACAGATAATTTCATCTTAGGATAACTAAACAAAAGTTAATGAGACCATTGGAAAGTTTGTATTATTTAGTTTGTATACAAACAGACTAACACTGAACAGAAGAAACAAGTGAAATATATTACTTTAAATGCAGATTTTTCTCTCTCTTAACAAAAAGCCCATAGAAAATTGTTTTGAGTTGTTTTCACCTTCTGTGAACTTTATAAAGCTTATTTATATATGATTTTCTTTAATATTGTCTTTTCACTCTGAACTTACAGAAACAAAGAAAGTATTTCAGTTTAATGTCAGCAGTATATTAACTTCAAAAATTCTTACATTAGGACACGATGCACTTTGGAAGTGATAACTGGGTGCTGGTAAAAATCCTAAAACCCCAGGGGATTTTTGTGAAAACTTGGACTTAAATCCAAATAAAGCAACATATTAAACACTTGATCATTACCAGTGAGCTGAAATAGGCGAGCCTCAGTTTAATATTGGTTGAAATAATATTATGTGATTGACAACCTTTGATTAAAAGCAACAACATTCAAATTGAATGTCTCATCTTCAGGTGAGTCCTCAAGGGCAAGGTAATAATCTGCCGGAAAATTTGGATAAATACATTTCTTGTGACCTCATGTGGAATAGATTTGAAGCACCATTTCCAGTTGCAGTTTTCTCAATCCTCAGCACATCAAATACATCATGTTGGGCTCAGTTGATTTATAATTTAATTCTGGGAGAGTTTGGGCAGGAACAAGCCCAGCACCAGCACAGGCTGGGGGGACCTGCTGGAGCAGTGCTGCGGGGAAGGACCTGGGGGACACAGAGCTGTCCCTGAGCCAGCAGAGTGTCCTGGGGGTGCTGGGGACACAGAGCTGTCCCTGAGCCAGCAGAGTGTCCTGGGGGTGCTGGGGACACAGAGCTGTCCCTGAGCCAGCAGAGTGCCCTGGGGGTGCTGGGGACACAGAGCTGTCCCTGAGCCAGCAGAGTGTCCTGGGGGTGCTGGGGACACAGAGCTGTCCCTGAGCCAGCAGAGTGCCCTGGGGCCAAGGAGGCCAAGGGTGCCCTGGGGACATGGGGAAGAGCCTTGGCAGCAGGTCAGGGGGGATCCTGCCCCTGTGCCCAGCCCTGGAGGCACCTCTGGGTGCTGTGTGCAGCTGTGGATCCTCAGCACAGCAGGGCCAGGAGCTCCTGGAGCTGAGCAAGGGCCTGGAGCATCTCGGTGCCCAGGAAAGGCTGAGGGAGCTGGGGCTGCTCAGCCTGGAGAGGAGCCCCAGCTGAGAGGGGCCCTCAGCCCTGGGTGTCCCCGTGTGCAGGGAGGGGCAGAGCAGGGCCCAGGCTCTGCTCCGGGCCCAGCCATGGCCCCAGAGCCACGGGCAGGGCCTGAGCCCAGGAGCTGCCCCTGCCCAGGAGGCAGAGCTCCTGCCCTGGGCAGTGCCCAGCCCTGAGCAGGTGGTGCACAGAGGCTGTGCAGGCTCCTGCCTGGGGGTACTGCAGAGCCACACGGACACACTGCTGTGCCCTGGGCTCTGGGATGGCCCTGCTGGAGCAGGGAGGTGCCACCAGAGCAGCCCCCGTGGGCCCTTCTAGCCTGACCCAACCTGGGGTACTGTGAGTTCCCATGGGGCAGTTTAGACTCCCCATGTGGAGAGAGAACAGGCAGGATTAAGTTACTGCTGATTAAGTTACATCTGATTTAGCCCAGCATGTCTTGTCTAAAAATATGGCCTGCTCTAGGTGAAGACATCAAAAGCACAAATCCCATTGTGTATGATATTCCCTACACAGAGGTGTGAAAAGGGAGCAAACATCTCTCCACATGGTGGACTAAGTGGATTTAATACCAAAATGTCCTGACTGTGCAGCCTTTCCTTGGTGAAGGATCTGTGCTGGGAATGGGCTCCATGCTGTGGAAGTTCCTGCTCAGGGCACTGTTCACTGAAGGCACTGAAGGAAAAAATAACGTTTGGCACACAAGGCTGAGTTTACGTAATAATAAGACATTTTAAGACCTATGACCTTGTGGGATCTCAGCACATCATTCCTGATGTTCAGAGATGCCAGGAGAACCCTTGGGGGTCTCGAAAATCCTGGAATGTTGCCGAGAGTGCCTGTGACTGCTTGCAGATCAGACCTCTGTTGAGCAGACAGAAAAATTTTGTAGATAAGAAATAATAAACAACCTGAAGACCGAAAAGCTGAAGAGTCCAGACTCGTCCTTTAAAACGCGTGCCACCCAAGAACCACACTACCCGTGTCGGGGCAGAGACAGACAGCCGAACCCGACATTTGGCGTCCCTGGGTGGGCACCCGGTGGGCACCCAGTGGGCACCCAGTGGGCACCCGGCGGACGACCCAGTGAGCTACTCGGCAGCAACCGGCGATCCAGCAGCATCCGGCAGCACTCGCTGAGCCACGGTGAGCTCTGTTGTGCACCTCTTGCACAGGGGCAGCCTTGAAGCACCGAGTGGGCAGCTCCCGAACTGGACTCATTCCCAGGAGAGCACTGATAACTCCTTGGGAAAACAGCCAGAAAGCAGCCAGCAGAATCTGCAGAAGCGGCGGCCGCAGAGAACACCGCACTCCACCTCCACCGAAGAAAGTTCGTAGCAGGACAGCCCGGATCGGAATCGGAAAGGCGCCTCCGAATCCATCTCCTGTGACCTGCAGGCCAGAGACCAGGAGCCTTCGGACTGCTCTGACGACAGGAATTCGGTGAGAAGGTCAAGAATTAAGAACATGGGGGGTACACTTTCCCAGGAACAAATAGAAATTCTGTCCGACCTACAGGGCGTGGCAGACACACACACAAGGGGGATCCCAAAGAAAAAGCTTAGAGAATTACTGCTGTGGGTGCGGTGTAATTACCCGTACTCAGAAACAAGGTTGTTATTTGAGGTAGGCTTTTGGCAAGAAGTTAACAGACACCTATATTTTCTAGCCACTAATGATGATAAGACAGCCTTGAAATTGCTGTCTTCAGCAAGAATTATGTTAGAGGCGACCTCGACTCAGTTGAGAGGGTCAGCCAGGCAACAAGTTGTTGCGGGTCCCAAAAGGGCGGAGGGACCAGAGCAAGGCTCCAAGCAGAGATTGGCTCTGATCTCAATTAGCCCGGGGGGAAAGGTGCCCGAGAAAAGGGGACCGGGAGAAATGTCATTGCCTTCAGTCCCACCATCCCGAAAACCCAAGGGAACCCGAAAGCGCCCCGAAACTCCAGAGAGTGTGGGGGCTTCACCCTCTGACTCAGACACAGATGATGCCATTCCACTCCCTGATGAAATAAAGTTTTCTCCTAGCGATATCGAGGAATCAGAGGGAGAGGAGGTGGAAAAAGTGGCGGAGTCGGGGAGGGGGGTTCAAAGGGAACAAGCGGGGAGGGGGGATGCGCTCTCTCGCGGCATGCGCGGCGGCGCGGAAGCGGCGGCGGCCGGCGGGGGGGGCGTGGAGGCGATGGGAGACACGGGTTCTTGTGCGGCTTTTGCGAGCACAACGCCGAAAGCAGCGGCGGCTCCATTTAGCGCGGTGTCAAAAATGCGCGTGTCGAGCAAGACTCAAAGGACGGCCGGGGAGGACTTTCAAACCAGCGCGGCGGCGTCAGACACGGGCAGCAAGGGCGGAGCAGCTGCAGAGCTCCAGCGAGCTGCCACGGAGGGACGCAGGAGACGCGCGGTGGTGACGTCAGACCCGGAAATCTGGACCAGGAGATCGGCTCGAATTGCAGCGCGAAGGGGGGCACCCGCGGGGGGGGGGCTGCGCGCTTCGGCGGGGGGTGTGGATACAGCGTCAGAGGAGGAGGAGAAAGGGGCAGGAACAGAAAATAGGGAGGAGACTTCGGAGGTGGAGCGGGACGGAGACAGTGACGTCAGTCCAGGGGAGGCAGGGGGCGTCCCCGAAGGCACGCATGCGCGGGAAGTGCCGGCGGAGCGAGGTCGGGGGCGGGTCCGATCCTCTGTGACGTCTGGGGCGAAAAGGAGGGGCCACGTTCGGGGTTCGACATCCCGGGGCTCCACCCCCTCTCCGAGCCCGATGCCTTTAGTTTCAAATCCTATGGTTCAAACCCCTTCCACTCAAAAGCATTCAAGTATTCAGCCCTCAATGTCAGCTCAGTTAACAGCCATGCAAACTCGGTCTCAAACACGGCTGCGAGCGTTGCAGTCTGCCGAGCAGGAAGTGACGGAGTTCGTGTCGTCATCAAGGTTGTCCAGGCAGGCGACAGCGCCACCTCGTGGAGGGACGACCACATTGCAGGACATGTCGGAACTGCTCGACAGCGCCACCACATCACCTGCTGGCCAAACTGCGACAATGCAGCAATTTTTTCCAACAATTTATAAAAAGAAAGCTACATTAAAGAAAACAAAAACAACACAGCAAAAGGATAATATTCCATCAACTTCAGGATCATATGAAGTTGAAGACAGCTCCGATGAAGCACAGCCTCAAGAAGAAGAAATGATACACATTACAGCAAGAGAGGGAATTCCAGCATGGATGCTTTCAGCAGCGGAAGCAGCAAAGAATCTCCTGCAGTCTTTTGATGCAGCAAAAAGAACACGTTCAAGAGAGCCTCAAGTTTCATTTCCAGATTTAGGAGCAAGACCAAAGACCTCAAGTCAAAGGACATGGAGCGAAGGATCACCAAGAGCCTCCACGATTCCATTGTGCAGGCAATGGCCAATGGAGTTTCAAGAGGAGGAAGAAGAACAGCCAATAGAACCAATAGACTGGAAGGAAATTAGGAATGAATTATCAAAAGAAAAGGGTTTGATCAGAGGATCCGGAGACATAATAATGCCAGTGACGTATGATGCACAAGGCCAAAATCCAAGGTGGGAAAGGTTGGGTCACGAGGTGATCAAGGACTTATCAAAGGCCATTCAGAACAATGGTCTGAATTCGCAGTACTTCAAACAGCTCCTGAAGGGGACATTCAATACGTATGATTTCACGCCATTCGACATTCGATGTCTTGTGTCGATGATTCTCACTGACACACAAAGTCTTATCTGGGACAGAAGATGGAGAAGATATCTCACAGAGTTGAGAGCCAGCTATCAAGGTGGGCCAAACGCAAACCTCACAGAAGCACAGCTAGCAGGAGATCCTCCAGATGACAATCCAGTGGAGCAAGCAGCACGGCTTCCACGACGGGTGTTGAATGACATCAAAGAAGCAGCACGCAAAGCAATCTTGCAGATTGCTCCGGCGGGAGTTCCAGACATCCCATTCTCATGCGTCAGGCAAGGTCCCACAGAACCATTCTCATCTTTCATAGATCGACTCACGCAAGCTGTGGATCGACAGGTGACGATTGATGAGGCGAAGCAACCTCTCATGGAAAGTCTAGCTTTCGGCAATGCCAACCCGGATTGTCAACGGGTCATCAGCGCAATGCCAGGACGGCCATCCTTGGCAGAGATGGTGGAGGCATGCAGCAGAGTGGGAACACCTCAGCACGTTGCGTCGATCGTGAGGGATGAACTGAGAGGAGAATGGGGAGAACAGATAAGAAGAAACCCGGAGAGGCAGTCAGAAGATCAGGACAAGGTTGAAAAGATGCTGGAAAAGGTACTCCAACAACAGAATGAAAACATAAATAAAGTTCTTGCAACTATCCAGAAGAAGAGCACTCCATCAAGAGGACAATGCTACAAATGTGGGGCGTTTGGACACTTGAAAAAGAATTGTCCACATGCACACACACAAGTGCAGACACAAAAGCCTGCAAAGCCACTTTGTGCGCGGTGTGGAAGAGGAAGACACTCTGTGAAAGAATGTTTTTCCCAGACAGACGTGGAAGGGAATCCTCTACCGCTTCCGGGAAACGGGAGAAGGAGCGCGCCCACAAACCGTCAGCGCGCGTCGACACAAGTGATGGCGGTGACACAGCAACCAACAGGACAGTCATCGGGGATCGTCAAGCAGACGCCCTCAGCAAACTCCTCAGCCGATTCTCAAGCGACCCAGAACTCCTTCCACCAGGGGCACAGTGCACACTGGCAACTTCCAAATTAATTTGCTTTCTGGATGAAGGTCATGCGGAGGTTCCAACAGGGATCCGCGGAGATTCATACAAAAAACAAGATTTCTTAATAATAGGACAGGACAGGAGCAGAATCCTTGGACTTATTGTTTATCCATCAGTTGTTTCCGCAGATAAAAATACGGAACTGACAGTTCTGGCAAAGGCACTTCGTCCACCATTGACCGTGGCGGAGAACACTCAGATCGCAAGAGCTTTTGCTCTGCCACCACACGCCATTGAAGTCATGTCAATCTTCGATGAAGAAGGGCTTCCTTTGAGGGAACATGTCGAAATACATACCACATGGGTAAAACATATAGGTCGAGATCGACCCACACTCACATGCCAATTAACTTGTGGAGACAGAACAATAGAGGTCAGAGGCATGCTCGACACAGGAGCAGATGTCACAGTAATATCCTACATCTTTTGGCCTCGCAACTGGAGCTTGATTGCGCCCTTGGGATCGCTCTCAGGCATAGGGGGAGTTTCTCTGTGTCTGCAGAGTGAGAATGCCATCGTTGTCACGGGACCAGGAAACAAGACGGCGATCATTCGTCCTTTCGTTGTGCAGAAGCCAATCACAGTTTGGGGACGAGATCTCTTGGCACAATGGGGCACGAAGATCGAGGTGGATTTTTAGTAGGGGTCACTGCGGCACTCTCCACATTGAAGTTGACTTGGAAAACAGATGATCCAGTCTGGGTGGATCAGTGGCCCCTGGAGAGAAAAAAGTTGAGTGCATTGAAAACCTTGGTCCAGGAACAGTTGCAGAAAGGACACATCAAGCCGACAAACAGCCCTTGGAATTCTCCAGTGTTCGTCATCAAGAAGAAGCTGTCAGGCAAATGGAGGCTGTTGCACGATCTCAGGAAGATCAATGAAGTCCTCGAAGACATGGGACCACTTCAGCTGGGTCTTCCATCTGTTTCGATGATTCCCAGAGATTGGCCGCTTGTGGTCATTGACCTCAAGGACTGTTTCTTCAGCATTCCACTTCATCCGGATGATGCTCCGAGGCTTGCCTTTTCAGTTCCAAGTATCAACAAGGAAACGCCTCTGCAGCGGTACCATTGGGTTGTCCTTCCTCAGGGTCTCAAGAACTCGCCGACAATCTGCCAATGGTACGTGGCACGAGCTTTGTCACCAGCGCGGAAGAAGTTCCCGAAGGTGAGGATCATTCATTATATGGATGATTTGCTCATTGCGGCGTCAACACAACAAGAGCTGCAAAAGGCTCGTGACTGTGTCATTGCAGAAGTGCAAAAGGCAGGTCTGGAAATCAGTGTTTCGAAGATTCAGGAGGTCGCGCCTTGGAAATATCTAGGGTGGAAAATCTCAGAGAAAACAATAAGGCCTCAAAAGATGGAAATCAGCACAAGGGTCAACAATCTGCATGATTTACAACAACTTCTAGGGGAAATCAACTGGATGAGGTCGATTTTGGGAATCACAAACAGTGACATTCCAGCGTTGCTTGATCTCTTGAGAGGAGATGCAGACATTCGATCTCCCAGGACGCTCACCAAGGAAGCGAAGAGGGAGTTGGAGAAAGTTACAGATGCCATTCAGAAGAGACAGGCACATCGATTCGTTGAATCGTTGCCTTTCCAGTTGGCAGTGATGGGAAAGAAAGCACAATTCCATGGTTTGATCTTCCAATGGGACGCATCTCAGAGAGATCCTTTAATAATCATAGAGTGGATTTTCCTACCGTATAGGCCTTCAAAGACAATTCTGACAGATTTGGAGATGGCAGCACAGATCATCATGAAGGGGAGAACAAGATTGCTGACAATGGCGGGACGAGAATTTTCAAAAATTTATCTGCCTTTGAAAAAAGATTATTTTGATTGGGCGATGCAGAAATCAAAAGATTTGTTAATTGCATTGTTAGCTTTTCCAGGAGCTTGCACAATCAATTTTCCACAACATAGAATGTTGCAATCGCAAATATGCTACAGAGCAAAGCCAAAAATAAGTGAAGAACCTCTGGACGGGATCACAGTGTTCACTGATGGCTCAGGGAAGACACACAAGTCGGTGATCACGTGGATGAACTCAACGACAGGGGAATGGGAATCAAACGTGAAGACGGTTCAAGGCTCTCCGCAAATTGTGGAGTTGGCAGCTGTTGTCCGAGCATTTCAGTTGTTCCAACAACCGCTCAATTTGGTCACGGACTCTGCATACGTTGCAGGTGTGGTCAAGCGATTGGAAGGTTCGCTCTTGAAAGAAGTCAGCAATGAAGTTTTGTATTCCTATCTAGTGAGCATGAAAACGGTGCTAGAAAGCAGGAAAGAAGAATATTTCATCACTCACATCAGAGCGCACACAACACTTCCAGGATTTCTAGCGGAAGGGAATGCTCAGGCAGACAGATTGACAATGCCCATTTCACAAACACTTCCAGACATTTTTGAGCAAGCACGACTGAGTCATGCATTTTTTCATCAGAATGCACAGGCGCTGATGGAATCCTTTCGTCTCACAAAAACTCAGGCGAGGGAAATCATTAGTGCTTGTCCAGATTGTCAACTCGTGCAACCACCTGCTTCAACAGGAGCAGTCAATCCACGAGGACTGCAAAGTCTTCAGCTGTGGCAAACAGATGTCACAAAATATCCATCATTTGGGAGACTCAAAAATGTTCATGTGTCAGTAGATACATTCTCAGGGGCAGTCTTTGCTTCAGCACATGCAGGGGAAACAGCAGAACATGCTTGTCGACATTTTTTGCAAGCATTTGCATCATTAGGTGTGCCTCAAGAAATAAAAACAGATAATGGTCCAACGTATACAGGCAGGGTGCTTGACAGATTCCTGAAAAAATGGGGTGTCAGACACACATTTGGCATTCCACATTCACCCACAGGTCAGGCAATCATTGAAAGAACACATCACACCCTGAAATCCCTTTTAGACAGGCAGAAAAGAGGGGAGCCAGAGGCGACACCACACATGAAATTAAACAAAGCATTGTATGTGTTGAATTTTCTTAACAGCTCGTCTTCTGAACCCAATCCACCAATCGTGAGGCATTTTTCAAACAGCTCTCAGGCAAAACTAAGGGAGAATCCTTTGGTTTTGATCAGAAACCCAGAGACAGGACAAATAGAGGGTCCTTTCAAACTAATCACTTGGGGCAAGGGTTTCGCTTGTGTTTCCACAGGGTGAGGGCTGAAGTGGGTGTCAGCGCGGCACGTGAAGCCATTTCGGGGAAGAGAGCAGGAGAGCACAGATTCCAGAGGCAGAGAAACGAGTACGCAGACGGAGGAGGAAACTCAAGTTGTGAGCAGCAACTCGGAAGAAAAACGAAAAGAATAAAAACTTTGGGGGGTTTTTTCCTTTGTGGCTTTGAGTGGGAGCATGACAATGAAATTTTATAAGGGTGAAGTCATGAGCTTCATGATGCTCATGCTTTTATCTGTTGCTTTAAGCAATAGAGCAAATCTACCTGTCAGTCAGCCAAAACAAAATGTTTGGGAAGCGTTAGCCCAGGCAGCAAATTTAGAAAGTATCTGCCTGACACATTCGAAACCAGGGAAACCATTCACAGCATGCATGGTTGGGTTGCCAGTGGGCGAATGGCCAATTCCAGGACATTCTCCAATGGAGATTTCGCAGGTCATTAAAGATCCTGTGAAGGAATGGTGTGCTTGGACACATCTTTTACCTGTGGCTTCTACCGAACCGCAGGAACTGGAAATTTTTGGGTCCACAACAATGGAGCTATGCATGAAATTCGAAATTTCGAATGTGTCAAGGGCAAACAAAAGTGTTGATGTCACACCAAATCACGAATATTATAGAAATGCATCAGCCTGGTGCAATCACACAGTGACGACAGCCAAAGGATCAATCCAGGTTCCAGTGCAATTGCCACGTGGGTTGTTTTTAATTTGTGGGGACAGAATTTGGCACGGCATTCCTGCAAATGCCAAGGGAGGTCCATGCAGCATTGGGAGAATTTCAATGTTGTCACCAGATTTGAAAGTGTTAAGAGAGCAAAAACACAAAGAAAAAAGGTCCTTGCAACATTACAGTGTAAACTGTGATGATGAAGTGTACACTTGGGACAAGGCAAGGAGAATTGCAGCAGCAATTTTCTCACCTCAGACAGCGTCGGGGGTGGCCTTGACTCAACTGGACCACATGGGTTGTTGGTTGAGCAAGCATGCTCAATCAGTCTCTCTCGCTTTGAGTGATATGTTAAAAGACGTAAGCAGTGTGAGAGAGGCAACTCTGCAAAATAGGGCAGCAATCGATTATCTATTGCTCGCTCATGGACATGGATGTGAAGAGTTTGAAGGAATGTGCTGCATGAATCTCTCAGATCATTCAAAATCAATTCATGAAAGTATTCAAAACATAAAAGACAGTATAAAGAAACTAGGCGAAGTCACTGGATCATGGATTGATGATTTGCCGGGATTTTTTGATCTTTCTCCCTTATGGAGAGGGTTTTTAAAAATGGGATTTTATATTTTAATAATTCTCTTAGTCCTCATGCTCATCGTCCCATGCATCTTTTTGTGTGTGAGACGTGTCATGAGTCAAGTTGCCAAAGAAGTCTTCTTGGTGCAAACAGAAGGGGGAGATGTGGGATCTCAGCACATCATTCCTGATGTTCAGAGATGCCAGGAGAACCCTTGGGGGTCTCGAAAATCCTGGAATGTTGCCGAGAGTGCCTGTGACTGCTTGCAGATCAGACCTCTGTTGAGCAGACAGAAAAATTTTGTAGATAAGAAATAATAAACAACCTGAAGACCGAAAAGCTGAAGAGTCCAGACTCGTCCTTTAAAACGCGTGCCACCCAAGAACCACACTACCCGTGTCGGGGCAGAGACAGACAGCCGAACCCGACATGACCTGGCACCCATTTACTATTTCTGGGCTTCAAACTGACTCCAAAGTCCTGCAATGTTGGTACAGTGTCGTTCTCACAAAAGCTAGAAATAAAAATATCTGCACCACATTCCCTTTATCGTTTATTTTTCTGGCTTATGTCACATGAGGGGAGTGGCAGCTCTTGTGACCTCAAATAAAAATTGAACCCAGAGAAGTAGTGGGAAACCTCAATGTGGTTTCTGGCTAAAATTCTCATCCTTGATCACGACATGTGAAATGAGGACCTGCAGCTGTGGTGTCTTTCCAGCCTCCCAGTAGCTCACCACTGTCCCTGCTCATAAGTGGGGACATCCAAGAGTGCCATAAGTGATGCACAAGATCCAACATCAGCCTGGAAGATCCATATTCTGATTTTTCACAGCTTTTTAATGTTGTACTTTTCTCGGGTTTTTTTGTTTTCTTGTTGGTTTTTTGTTGTTTTTTTAACAGTAAGAGAGATTACAAAATGAAGATTTTTGGTTGCATCTCTCTGGAGCAGGGATCAGCATTTTGGATCAGCTCAAGACCTCATACTTGTGTTGTTTTAGAGAACTTTGACATCTGGACTGAAACAGGTATTTTACATGATAATACCAAGTATGTAACTGCAGAATAATTGATGTCTCTTCAGCTATATTTTCTGACTCCTCTGAGCTGATATCCAGATGATGTGTGAGGTCAATTAACCTGGCATGAACTATATTTAAGTCACTGTAATGATTCTTCAGACACTTTTCTATTTGTTTGGTTTTATATACACTTCTAAATAATTGCCAAACCCCAAAAGACTATGGGCATAAATTGCTTAGGAAATAGATTAAAATAATTATTTTTGTTAATGTGCTTTTTCTATTTAAATATCTATTCAAGCTATTTTAAGAGCTTGTGGAATTCATAGCATAGGTTTGAAGTGCAACATATTTTGTAACATTTCTGTGGACAAACTGTACAAAATTGCTTTTAAAATATTTTTAACAATTCAAGTGTTATTAGGAACAAAACATACTGATTTTATATTTGTTTCCTATAAAATAATAGGCAAAGGAGGAAAAAGGAAAGTGATTCTTTTTGTTAAGAGGGCATTTCAGAATGATCTACTAAAGCATAAATAAAATTTATTCAATCCAGAGGATTTTCCTTTCCTTTTTGAGAAGAATTAGGAAGAAGAAAAATGTGTCATTCATTTTCTATCAAGGGGAGAAAAAGCCATTTTCCAACAAATTCCAAACAATTCTAGATCTGAGAAAAAGAAGATACCTTTTGATCCTTAGAATCAAAGAGAGACATCTCAGCAAAGCAGCAGGTAAGTCTGCAATGGCAGAGCAGTTATTTCATCTGTTTATTTCCTGTCTCATCTGCGCTGAGCTATAAATTCCCACAGTTCTGTGGACTCAGAGTGAGATAGGAAGCAATATTTTACCTCTCTCTAGGATGAGGGAGAGCAAACTGGAGGAACGGGTCCTGTCTGGGGCAATGCACTTCAAGGAGGACAAGTAGTTGTGGCCCATTTGAAGAAATCTCCCAAAACAGCTTCAAAAGATATCAGAGCAGCTTTTGAATAAAAATATAAATGAATTAAGGTTGTTTAGCCTAAGGGGAAGAGCATTAAACACAGGAGACTTTCAGTCTTATTATTCAACAACTTTTATTGTAAAAGAGCAGGTGTATGTTCATTACTCCATCACATCCACCCTGGAGATGATGGGAATAATGCAATAACAAGCACAGCTTAGGTCAGACACGAAGAGAAAACTGCTCTAATGGCTGGGCAGACTGTCACTGGGTGAGAATCCCCAGGGACCTATGGAGTCTCCAGATTTAGGAACAGTTTAGCACAAAGCTGACAACTGTCTCCTGGGAAAGATGTAATTGTGGGTTGTTTGGGGAGGGGAGACAGTAGAGGATTAGTGCATGTCTTGTGCTCCTATCCAACCTCTGCTAGGGTTTTTTTCCTCATGCTATAGATTCTGATTTTGTTCCCAACACTTCATGTCTCTTTTGAGTGGTGCAGAATTCAAAATGCATTTGACAGAAAGGAGGGATGAAATGGAAACCCAGATTTATTCATATTTATTCAATTTAAAAATTGTATCCACCAATGTTATGGGACAGAGCTTTCAAGTGGCCTTTCTGGCTTGAACATGGGGCAGCTGAATTCCATAATGGATGGAACTTTATCATCATCATCATCATCATCATCATCACTATCTGTTTTACAGAAAAGAAATTAACCTGTTCTGGAGACCTGTTGAAATGAATTTCATACTCTGTAGCTCTCGGGACTCTGCTGGTCAGAGTGACTCTGGGATAGGTACAAGCTTCTTTTTCCAAGCCCAGCAGTCGAAGAAGGAGTCAGGATTCTTTTGTTCTCGTTCTCAAGGTTGTTTATTATTTCTTATCTATAAAATTCTTTTGCCAACCTGCCGAGGTCTGTCTGGCAGGTTGGGTTGAGGCACACTGGCCGCCCTTGGGGCGGTGTTATCTTTTTATACTAAAAACTATATGTACATTATTTACCATAACTTCCCAATACTTATCACCTATGTTAGACCGTGAGTTCCTACCTTAAACCAATCCAAAAGTGCTACCATCACAGCAGAAGATGGAGACCAAGAAGAAGAAGAAGAAGTAGGAGAAAGACTGGACACACCCAGATTTCTCCATCTTGCCTCCTGAAGCCCCATTCTAAAAACCCCAAAAATCTATTTTTCACCCTGTGACAAACTAACTATTATTCTACTTAAACTGTTTTGACTTGTATTTCTTCATATAAAGGTGGTAATTTGCTCCATGGCTCAAAATCAAAGTCACAGGTGTCTTGGGCTCTGTGCCAAGGTCTCTGAGCTCCCCGAGCAGGGGCTCGAGCCCTCCAAGACAGCCAGAAAGATGTCTTGGCTTCCGACACATAGCGTTTACAACTAAGAAATAACCTGATGGTGCTCTTTTAAATAATTTAAACTTCAAAGCTATTCATGAGTGAGCCAAGTGTTTCTCATAAACTTGTTATCATTTTTGTATGACACAAATAAGTTCTCAAGAGATATGAGAAAGGTTCACACAAAATGAGGCAATGGAGGGACTGAAATACCACTGGAGCTGAGCTAATTGGACAGCTCCTTCTTTGGGCAAGAAAACATCTACTTGTTCATGATGTAATGAAAAAAATAACATGTTCTGTCAGTCAAACCCTAGACAAAATCCAGCTGAGAATTTTGGACAAGCCTTCCTGTGGCAAAATGGGAGTGTTTTCCTATGACATCATTTGATTTTTGCAAGCATCTACAAGGTAACCATATCACACATCATTTCAGGCGGAACAAAATCAGCTTTTATTATTGTGTAAGTGTCTTGTTGTCGCAGACATCTTTTCACTAAAAATCCTTTCTTAGGATTTTCTCCCTTCTGAGGAGCTGAGGCCTCAGAAACAAAATGTCAACAATGGTTATCTACTGCTGTGGAATGCATCAGGTGGATTTTTGATTGGCCCATCTTGGATGTTTATAATTAAGGGCCAATCAAGGCCAAGTTATCTCAGACAGGGTCCAAGAGAGCTGCCTTTTGTTATCATTCTTTTCTAGTCTATTCTTAGCTAGCCTGCTGAGGAAACCTTTCCTTCTATTTTTCTTTTTAGTATAGTTATAATGTAATATATATATATATAATAAAATAATAAATCAAGCCTTCTGAACATGGAGTCAACATTCTCGTCTCTTGCCTCATCCAAGAACCCCTGTGAACACTACCACATCTTGTAACAGTGTGGAAATGTTTTAACATCATTCCTCCTGGACTGAGAAGCCAGCTCCTTAGTTTTCCCTAGGGTGTGTGGAAAACTGTGCTCTGCAGTCCCTCTGGTGTCACCTTGAATTTCAGTGCACTCTGCAGCTTTCTCTTCATAGTATTTGCAACACCTGAAAATTAAGGTTTCCATTTAGTGACAGCATAATGATTTGGCAAATTGCTTCTAAAATGCTGAAAGCACTGTCTTGGCTGCTCTGTGGCAGAGGCATGAAGAGACAAATGGCCACAGTTCTTTATGCTGCAATCTTTTATACAGAAGGAATTGGCCTTTGATGAACGATTTGGCCATACACTCATTTCTCATTCAGGGGGCAGTTGTAGAATCGCTTGACTTGTTTTCTTATTGACGTCTGTAGGGATACCTGTTCCCAGGAGGCCCTGAACTAAGTGAAAAGACAAATATTTAGTGAACGTCATATCAGCCACACTGAGAATTCCTCAGTGCTGCTCTGTGTTGAAATGCAATATCTTCCAGCACCTTCTGCTCATAGGGCAACTGATGTCCCCAGTTCTTGGCCTGGAAGGTTGTGATTCTAAGATTGTGTTCCTGCATGTTTTTTTACTGAGGACATGGATTTTTTCAGGACTAATATTAATGTGGGTGCCCAAAAAGGGAGGCATCCTGGAAAATATAGTTCAAACAATTAATCTGCTTGAAGGCTTGGGAAGGGGAGGAGGGAGGGAAGGCACGGCTGATTGTCTGTGCAGCCAGAGAAGTAGAGGGATCCCTTCCCTGAAATAAAGGAGGGCAGGTCTTGCCTACTGCTCCCCCTGTAGCAAAATAAAACTCAGGGAATGTTTCCTGGAGTTTCTACTGGATTTATAGGACTCTGGGCAATAAAAGGTGCAAATTGTAGTTATTTATTTTTTCTAATGAGTAATGAGACCAGGATAGACTTTGATTTTGCTTTCTATTCTGGAGCATTCAGATGTTCAGTTTTGCTGCTATTGTGGGCAGAGAAATCACAGAAAATCGCTGTTTAATTCTCTCATATTCTGAGATTACAGTCTTGTGAGCTTTCTTTATGAAACAGGTGTATTTTCTCTCATAATTTTATTGGACAAGTTATCCTTTAGGCAAAATGGGAAATATACTCTGCAAAGAATTAATTATTCCACTGGTGTTCATATAGTAATTGTGAAGATAAAATTTAAAGTTTATCACTGTAAGTAAATCAGTGAAGTTGACTTTTTTTTGTTTTTAATTCAGAGATTTGGGAGGGTCCTTGACATGTTATAGATTCATCTAATACTCTGGCTTTATGGATATATCCACATTCATATGAACAATCAGAACCTGCTCTCTTTGTAATGCACTGAGGAAAACAGTTGAAACTTAACATTACTCAAGTAGCATTGGATTTTAATTAATAAACACATGGAACAACTGTTCAGATAGGAATACTACTTTTTCTAGTGAAATAACTAAAATAAAGTGCATTGTGTGAATGATCCTCCGCCTGGACCGTGCAAGATAAATATTCATTAAGTGAGCCCAGCAGTTGCAAGCAGAAGATAGGCTTTATCAATGTGGAAGGGTTGTGTGATAAAGAAGTGTTGAATTGATGGCTTGATGTGACACCCGAGAGCCCAGAGCTGCTGTAAGGAACGACTGGGAGCCAGAGCAGTTCCTGGCTGGATTCACTTGGATCTGTTTTCATTTGTTGTGTGCTGAACAACTGTGCGTTGCTGCTGTTGGTCCTGCATCAGACAGAGGGAGAGTCCTCCTCTGCCTCCCCTTTTTAATGCCATGTCTGATGACACTGATTTCCACTCAGAGAACTTTTCCATGCTCCCTCTTATCCCTGTGCAACCCCCTGTCAGAATGACTGAGAATGTTTGGGGATAACTGTAGGATTATTGGGAAAACTCATACAGAATTTGCCAAGGAAGCAGCAAGAAATAAACTTACTTATGTGTTACACTTGCAGGAATAGAGGAAGAGTCTGGATGTAGATCTGAATCCTGGTTTATGAACTTTTTCCACCTAGATCTCAAGGTAGGGAGTAATGATTTTTAAATAATAGGTGTAATATAAGAAAGAAGCAAAGAATTTCCCTTCCAAGCTGTCACACATATGGTCAGGCAGTGACAGATGAGGGAGGGAGCAACTGGGACCTTTTACTTTCTAATTTTGATTTTATATTAAAACACAGAGCATCATCTGAATCTCACATGCAGATCTGTACTAAAGGATGAGCCAGAGACAGGTAACCCAGACTTAATTCTCAGACATATGAAGACTCTCAGGTACTCTTTTATCACTTGAATTTATCTCAATATCTGCAAGGGGAATTAACTGTTGTACAGGTTATTCATTCAGAAAAGCACACAGAGCATTACACTATTCTTCATTTCTGTAAAGATACCACATGTAATTTAGTGAATAATTAAGACTCCAAGTGATCAAAACAAGAGATTGGTCAGGATGCAATTTTCCCACCAATGTAATTGATATCTTTGACCTTAATTTCAGATGGAAAGAAAACGAAGGAAGGCAGATGCCTGTATCATGTACAAACTTGCCACTTTCCTTCACTAATCATCTAATTTCATAGTAACTACATCTCCTATTATCAACTGTCTTTAAATGGAATTTCTCATTGTAGCACATTACTCCAGTGAAGTGACTCCACCTTGTTCCAAAGCACCATCCCTGATATGCTGTGATAAACTAAATTTGACTAAAATATTCTGGTTTTCTTGAATTGAGAATGTAAGTGTTTCTAGTTTCTTTGGGGAGGAGTGGGTTGGGAGGGGTCTAAAATATCCTTTGCAGTGCTCTGGTGCCTCTAATGCCATCATGGTGCATGACAGTTGTATTTTTCTTACTTTTGATTTAATTTTTTTTTTCCTGTTTCAGACATTACTATTGTCAATTTGGAATTAAACAAGGCACATCCTTAAGTGAATTTGCCTGTTATTGAAGAGATTTTCTGGGGAAAGACTGTTACAGAACTCAAAGCTGGGATCTCCATGAAGTGCAATTTAAAAATTAGTTTTAAGTGCACTTCACTTCGGTTTGCTCACAGTGAGGAATATTTACTTGGTTTCACACTGCTGGTAAAAGCAAAATGGACAGGCTTGTGTGATGGAGACCACAGTAGCAGGATCTCCACTCTGTGTTCAGGCACACTGACACCATAGAAATTTA
Organism: Molothrus ater; assembly: GCF_012460135.2. NCBI lineage: Eukaryota > Metazoa > Chordata > Aves > Passeriformes > Icteridae > Molothrus > Molothrus ater. The sequence goes on from NC_050489.2 coordinate 443,530, forward strand.
AAGAAGTAACACACAAATAAATAAAATACTTATAAAACACATGTATTAGATTTTGATCCTCATATTTAGCTCTGGCTGGGATCCTAAATCTAAGATTGCTTTACACTTGATTTGCAAATAGAGAAGTTTGCCGAATTTGGCAGAATTTGGCCAGAGAATGCTGAAATTCCCACAAAGTTTCCAACATTCAATTTGGATGATGTACTACAAGATCAACTGCTTTCTAACTTAATTTCTCCATTATTTGCAGCAGAAATGTTGTTAGCTATGGATTTCAGTAATGTGATTACCAGTGAGTGGTAATTTTGAAGGATCTGTGTGGGAACTGCTGGAGGAATTATTGTGCTGCTGAAATCAAACTGTCATTCAGATTTAACCTAATCTTACACTAAGCTATTGTTTCCTTGTTTTGTGTCCTGACAAAATAAAACAAATATATTTCAATTTTCTATAATTAGAAGCAAAGAAATCAAAATTTCCTAAGCATTTTGAAGAAATATTAGGGAAAAAAAAGCTATTGATCAAATTCAGGAACTATTCTTGGTATAGTGGCCAGGTTTTATTTAATATTTAGAATCTCATATACCTGAAAACTTCCTGTGGAGAATGTGTATCATCTCTGTGTTCCTCCAGCCCATCCTCCGTGGGGATGTTTTCCAAACTGCTGCTGGTCTGAGATGACTGAAATGATGGCTTTAAGAACTTCTCTGTGGTAAATATTGGAGTTTGGTTATGTTTGCTATGCTGGTATTTTTTTTCCATTTAACTGTGCCTTGTAATAGCTGCTAAACAACAATTTATTTAAGGTTCAGTTGGGAAATTCAGCCCCAAGCCCAGGGTGAGTTAATTGGTAAGAACAGCGAAGCCCCAGCAAGGTGAACCCTGATGCACATCAGATTGTTCACTGTGGCAGTGCAGTAGTTTCCAGATCACTTTCCATTCCCTGTGCTTTGGGGTTTTCCTGCTTTATGGCCTGCAGTGCCTTCCTCTTCCTGTCCCTGCCAGCAGGGGTTTCAGTGCTCTGTCTTTGGCCAGATTTATGTCATTGCCCGGACAATATTTCTGGTTTCCTTATCTGTTTGTGGTTCTGGGATTACTCCTGAGCACCTCCACCTCCTACTCCCCAAACCCCAGAGCATGCACCCTGCACTCGTGCATCCCTGTGGAGCATCCCTTGGTTCATCCCTAGACTGGATAAGGGGGCTAGGAACAAGTTGGCACGGTGAAATTTAGATATTGAGCCTCCATTTCAGTCCTCAAGCAGAACAAATTCTGTGTTTGCCTCCATTTATCTCTGTTGCTTGATCTTTCACTAAGACAAGTAATAATTCCCCAAGGATTGGAGTCCATGATGCTCCTCTTCCAGGGAATTTTAAAACGTGGCCTTGCAGAAAATTGTCACTTTCCTTCAAATCTTTCTCAGGTTGCTAGAGCTTACTGAATTACTAGAACTGACCTTAAAGAATGAGTCTTTTGCGGGGTGAAATCTGCAATAGCTGGGGACTTGGAGGTTGTTTTCCTTAGCCAGGGTCAGATTTTGGCTGTATTTCCAAGTGTCATCAGCCATCCCACTGACAGTAGGAAACTTCTATAACAACTGCATCAACACAGCGAAACCAGTCTTGTTTCCACATTCGGCAGCTTTACTTCAAATATAGAATAAACTGAAAGAATTGGAATTTCTGCAGTAATATCTTACCTGACAGAAACTTGAAAACTTTTACATTTTTGTTGAAGCTCTTTGCAAGGAAAAAAATATCATATTTATCTTGTTCAGCTGACAGGCTTTCCAAGATAATGGTATTGTGTTAATGTTTCAGGTTTCCTGTTAATATACATATATTGCTTCAGAATCACACCTGGAAGGCTCAAGCCCTGTCTGGTGATAAATGTTAGGTGATAAAAAGAGCAGATGACTCAGTTTATAAACATGCTGCTGTACAATGTATCTGCTGTGGGGTTTTTTAATAAATGAGTAAGAGAATGAATTAAATTATTGAAACATATTGATCACTTGCATGTTTTGAGGTGTTGGGGTCTTTGTTGGGGTTTTTTGAAATTCTGTAGCTTAAAAGGTAATTTTGAAAAAATGGAAAGTGAGGAGTTTTGTCATGTTGGGAATATATTTTCTCTATCAAATAGTCTTATTAACATTTGAACCGGTTTTTTTTTAGCAGTTTCCTTCTAACCGGACCAGTAAAGAAAAGCCCTGATTTATGGTGTCCCATAAGGATTTGAAATGTTGTCTTACAGGATTTAGATTGTTTGGTGGGTTTTGTTAGCTTAATTATAGTACTTTGTTCTACAATACTGGATTCTGATTTGCTTTAATAACTTGACAAACTGGTTTTTTTCCTACTGAATTTGTACAAAAGCCACACTGATGGCAAAATTATTTGGGCTCTTTATAAGAGGGGAATGGATGTGCTCCTTTTGCTGCGATTCAAGAGCTTGGAACCGTCGAGTCAGCTCTTGGCTCTGGGACAATTTGGGTGGAACACAACATCATGAAGTGTGATGGGAGGTCTTGTAGTTCAGGGGATGCTCTTGAACAATTTGCAAACATCTGTCAGTCCTCAGGAAAAATATTCCAAAGCTGGTGTAGCCCTTGAACTAGAGGATGAGAAAGGCTGCCTAAAAATTTGAACCTTATCCTTCTTGTGCCTCACCTGCAGTCTATGCACTACAGAAAGATAGCAGTGCTACCCTCTGGGTGAGTTCTTTTAAAATTGTAACAATTGTAAATGTTGCATTAATGGGAGCCACTGGAGCACTGAGCTAGAAGCCCTGAAATTACAAAAAAGCAAAAATATGAAAGAATATGTGTTGCAGACATCTTTTTATGAAAAATCCTTTCCTTAGGATTTTTTTCCTCCTGAGAAGCTGAGGCCTCAAGAACAAAATGTAAACATTGATTATCTGCTGCTGTGGAATGCAACAGGTGGATCTGTGATTGGCCCATCTTGGATGTTTATAATGAATGGCCAATCACAGCCCAGCTGGCTTGGACAGAGAATCCAAAACAGCTGCCTTTGTTATCACTCTTTCCTTTCTATTCTTAGCTAGCCTTCTGATGAAACCTTTTCTTCTATTCTTTTAGTATAGTTTTAATGTAATATATATTATAAAATAATAAATCAAGCCTTCTGAAACATGGAGTCAGATCCTCGTCTCTTCCCTCAACCTGAGACCCCTGTGAACACTGTCACAAATATGATCTGACATATATCTGTCCAATGAGGTGAGTGCTGTTCCCAGCATCCATTCAGATCTGGACAGGAAGGGTATAGACTAAAGCACTGAAAGAAGGGGGACAGGGTTGGAAATCTGCTGTAAAATAAAAGAAATTTAATATCAAACAGCTTATTTTTAAATAGTAACTGCTTCTGTGTTATCTTGGGCATCCATTTACTACTATTGGCACTCAAATCCTGAGGGTGAGCTTATAATTCAATGCTTTACATTAAAGAACTATTCTCATCTAGCACATCTGCCTTGTAGCGTCTACAAATAAATAACAAGTGTGCCATGAATCACAGGCCTGTGAGTGCCACGGCCAAATGGCTGAAACTGCCCAGGCCATTTTTTGTAGCAGTGGAATAGGAAACATTTATTACAGCCATTATAGACAGCCAAGTGATTTAAGAGCCAAAGAGGTGTCATTTATACTATGTTAAAATTCTTTTAACTCTGAGAAATAAAATAAGCAAGGATCCAAATGGCTCTACAGCTGCACTGCAGCCCCACAAACCTGGGCATTGCTATAAACCCAGATCATCAAGTGGAGCTGAATTTTACAGCTGCACATTTCAATGCTCTATCGTGTTGCCTAACTTCAATATCCTGAAACTTTATGCTGTTTGAAGCACCAATAGAGATAAAATTTCTTTCCTCTCACCTTGCTTCCTTTGGAAGTTAGAAAAAAACTTGGTAAGTGACAGAAAACCCTTCAAAAACCCTTCACTCTATCACTGCAAAACTGTTTCAGAAATTATAATATTGCTAGCTGGTCACAGCTGCTTCCTCGAGCATTTGTTGTTATATCAGACCTTGCTCATGCTGATGCCAGGAGTACGTTCTGGAGGGGAAGCAAAGATTTATTACTAATAGTGCTCATTCTTCTGTTGTCACAGAATCACTGGGATCTGCTCTTTGAACTGGGCTCTGCAGAAAGAAGGCCACAGATATTGAACTTCAAAGCAAGAGATAGCTGAGAGAAATAAATGTTCCAAATGGTGGAGTGTATTCTGTAAGCACTTGGGAGACCAGCCTCAGTGAGAGACTGGAACAGAGACTGCACTGAAGTGAAATAATTGCTCAAGGGGTTGATGTATTTTCTGCAGGCACTCATACGTCACCAGAGTTCTCTGGAAATGGTTTGAATCACTTGTCTTCCAGACATTTGGCAGAAATCACATGGAGATGTGGGGGTGTTACATCTGTTCATGGCTAAGGATGGCCTTCAGAAGAAGATTTTTACTTGCCTTCTCAAAATCATTTGGAATTACATCTGCTTCTTTGCAAGGTATCAAGTTCCTTACCAGGAACTGCTTCATGGTTTTTAATGTTGTTGAATTTTGCACTTTGAATTTCACTGTAGGTTTAGAAAATGACACCCTATTCTTTGTGTGCGCTGTAAAAGGGCCTGATAAGTGTCTGAACACAGGAAACTTGCTGAATTTCCCCAGGGCTGGTGATCTTATTACTTTCTATTAGTTGAATTAATCCTCCTGGGAACCATTCAATTTTTTTACCCCTTAAAACTTTCAGAGCTCCATATTATTATGAAAGGTTTTACTGAGCTAAAGTTGTTAGGACAGGGTTTAATTTTGCAGCCCCCATATTTACAGCCTCATGAGGCTGCCTGGTTTGCCCTCCAGTGCATAAAATATGAGACTCTGAATCATTCACCTCCAGGAAGCACTTTTCAAAACTGGGGAGAAAATTGCATAGCAGCAGAATGTGAATTGATGTGATTGAATGCCTCTCCCTCCTTATCCTGTTGCATTATCTCTTCCCAGCCTCCTTTTGAACAATCCCAGGACCTGCTGCTCCAACTGTAACTCTCTGCAATGGCTGAATTCCGCTCTTCAGCAGTAATTGTCTCACTCTTTTCCCTGCAGCTCGAGCAGGATCCTTTTCAGCTTGCAGGTGGGTTCCTGGCTAGGAGGAAATTGTTTTCTTACTGCCATATGGGGTCTCTCATCCACAGTTTGCAGCACTTCTGCTTCATAAATCTTTCTTGTGAGGTAGTAATTTGGTTTAACCCTCTTTGCCCCTCTTCCCAATGCCGGGGATGTGCCTTTGTGATAACACAGGACCTACAGCACAAATTCCTTCATCAGTGGTTTCTGTGTCTCCAGACAGATCTTTCACAAACCTGTCTTTATTCAGGCAGAATCTGAGCTATTTGGTGGGCTCTGTGTGCAGTAGTTTCATGCCAAGGTGTAAATCAGATTAAGACAATTGACTTGTCAGTGGGAGATTTGATGGGATAAGGAATGAAAGCCCCTGCTCTGAAAGGAATAGTGGTGACTGTTTGTTTGTGTGTTCAGGACTTCACCTCAAAATGTACCTATTCCAACAATGAATTTCAGTGTAGGGTATGGAATGTGTTTCTGACACAGTAGGAGTATATTGCTAAAGCTGATTTGGAATGTAGATTAATAATGTACTCAGTACAGATTTCTCTGTACATTTATTATGCATCTCTTCATTTTCTACAGGACCAGAAATTTCTGCTGTAATTTCAGCTCTAGGAAGCTGACAGGGCTCAGAAAAGATAATCTGATTGCTGCACTTGCAAAGCAAGTCCCTTCCAGGACCAAAGTCAAGGGCAACAAAAATGCCAAAGGAATTACTATAAATTACATCCTTCATACTCTACACATCCAGGGGCAGTGTTTGTCATCAGTTGTGATCTCTGATCACTCAGTGAATGTGCCGGTCCTGCAAATGCTTTTACCCAGGCAGAACTCTAAGAAACATTTCCAATTAATACCGTAATGGATCACATAATTTACCAGATTGAAACCATTCTTGATTTCCAAATTTTTGACAGGCTGACAACATTGAGGCTGTTCAGCCTGGGGAAGAAAAGGTTAAGTGGAGACCTGATGGCATCTTTCCAGTATCAGAAGAGGCTACAGGGAAGATGGAGAGGGACAATTCTTCAGGATCTGGAGTGACAGGACAAGGCAGAATGGGCTGAAACTGCCAGAGGGGAAATTTAGATGGGATATTGGGAAGGAATTGTTCCCTTGGAGGGTGGGGAGGCCCTGACCCAGAGTGCCCAGAGAAGCTGTGGCTGTCCCATGATCCCTGGCCAAGGCCCTGGCTCACTGGATCCAAGTCCAGGTTGGACACTGGGGCTTGGAGCAGTCTGGGACAGTGGAAGGTGTCCCTGGCCATGGCAGGAGATGGAACCAAATGATCTTCAATGTCCTTTCCAACCCAAACCATTCTATGATTCTAAGTGAACCTTGGCCAATTTGAATGGTCCTGCTTTTTTTCAGTCATAGTTTTAACTCAAATATTCATGGTTTTTAATATGTGTGCTTGATGCATCCAGATAATAAAATGGGCAATGATTGTACTTTCCCCGTCATCCTGAGAATATGAATTTCTGCTCCATCAAACCTCTGCCTATATTTCTTTAATCCACTTTTTCGTGTGAAATAGAACTTGAGAAGTTTGTTCGGTCCTAAAAATGTCTTCGTAAAATTTTCTTTATTAATATTGGAGCAGTGTGACTAACACAGAGGTTTCTGGGGATCCAGGCAGGAGAAGACATGGATCAGCTGGGGCGGCTGCAGTCAAATTTGTGGTGTTGCACTGGAACTCTCCAGTCCCCTTTGAAGGTGTCACCCACTGGGTGCTATTGTCACCAGCACCTGGAGCCCCTCAGACCTTGGCTCTCTGAAGCTGTGATAAGCTCAGCTGGATTTTAGTGGCTGCCAGAGTTGCCATTCCGTTATGCCATTGTGTATCCAAGGTTCACATCTGTCTGCTCTGGAGGGCAGTCTTCAACTTAGAACACTTAAGAAAAGGATTTTTTTGACTGTGGAAATTGATAGAAGATGCATCACTTTTTATTCAGAGCACATCCCTGTGCTGAAGGGGAGAAAATGCAACTTGTGGAGTTGCATTTTGCTATTTGTTTGTCACCAAAGACTTGAGTTCTGTTCTTCATTTAGTTAAAATACTGTTTTCTGATATATTTGAAAGCAATTGATAATCTGTCCTTAAATTACAGATGAAAAGACTGTCCCATACTTACAGATGTATCCCAAATACATCTCCTGGTCTCAAGCAGATAAAAGGAACTACCTTTTCCACAGCATGTTGTTAAGTTTACTTTATTGCTATAAGAGTCTGTGGAGCCTGGAAGTGTAAATGGGTTCTAAAAAGGGTTTAGCTAAATCTGTTGGTTGCTACTAAACAGGATGATCTACAAGCAAGTGCCAGCTCTGAGAGTTCTTAAACTTGTCATCAAAGCTGAGAAATACCCTGTGGAAGGACTGGTTTCTTGGGGTGGTGTGAAGAAAAGTGTCTTCCCTCACACAGAGAGATGTTCCACAAACAGGTCTGGTATTGGTTTTCCTTGGGTATGGCAAGAAGTGAGTAAAAACCAGCATGTGAGTAGTACAGCACCAGGACTAAAGCCCCATTCCTGAGGTAGTCCCATGGAAAGTGAAACCATTTCATTTTTACCAAACCATTTTTACAACTTGAAGGAATATCAAGTAAATTAGCAGATGATACTAGATTGGAAGGAGTTGTTGACTGGAAGGCAGGGAGGCCGTGAAGAGAGACACTGACAAATGAGAGGGCTGTGAATCACCAGTAGTGTGATGTTCAACAAGGGAAAGTGCTGGATTCTGCACCTTGGATGGGGCACCCTGGATGTACAGACAGACTGAAGAGTCTGGGAAGTGGCCATGGGAAGGGACCTGGGAGCCCTGGTGGATGGCCAGGTGCATCTGAGTCAGCAGTGTCCTGGAGGCAGGAGGGACATCCCTATCCTGGGGGGAGAAGGTCCAGCAGCACTGGCCAGCCCAGGGAGGGATTGTCCCTCTGCGCTGGGGTGGCCTCACCTTGAGTGCTGGGGCAACTCTCAGCACCATGAGGTAAAAAAAAAAGAAAAAAAAAAAAGACATGAAGCCATTAGAGAGTTTACAAAAGAGGCCATGAAGATGGACAAGGGCCTGGAGGGGCCACCCAAGGAGAGGCTGAGGGCACTGGGGCAGCTCTGAGCTCTGCTCAGGCCAGGGGCAGCACCCAGGAGTGGCTGGAGCTGGGCCAGGGCAGGCTCAGGCTGCAGAGCAGGGCAAGGTTCTCCTTCCCCCAGAGGCTGCTGGGCACTGCCCAGGCTGCCCAGGGAATGGGCACAGCCCCGAGGCTGCCGGAGCTCCAGGAGCCTTTGGGCACCAGGGATGGACAGGGGGGATTGTTGGGGGTCTGGGCAGGGCCAGGGGCTGCATCCATCATCCTGGGGGGATTGTTGGGGGTCTGGGCAGGGCCAGGGGCTGCATCCATCATCCTGGGGGGATTGTTGGGGGTCTGGGCAGGGCCAGGGGCTGCATCCATCATCCTGGGGGGATTGTTGGGGGTCTGGGCAGGGCCAGGGGCTGCATCCATCATCCTGGGGGGATTGTTGGGGGTCTGGGCAGGGCCAGGGGCTGCATCCATCATCCTGGGGGGATTGTTGGGGGTCTGGGCAGGGCCAGGGGCTGCATCCATCATCCTGGGGGGTGCCTTTCCTCTCAGGATATGAGATGAGAATATCTATCTCTGTGATTCTCTGATTCCATTACACAAACAGTTGTGCTTTTTCAATGAGGAATGGCAGTAGCACATTAGGAGAACATCAGGAAGGGGCATTGTTCCTGGTATTCCGAAGGCAGGCAGAAATGGGTATTTGCACAAAAATAGGATAATTCTGGTCTTTATAAAAGAATAAAAATGAACTCTTAACAATTTTTAATCAAATGGAAAATAGCAGTATCTTATTAGCTAATAAATTCACCAAGAATTTAGGGAATTTAATCCATTAATCTTAAATCTCTGCATAGACAGGAGGTCATTGAGATAATGAGTCACCTGAGGCAATAAAATTCAGTAGAAATCAAGCAGCTAATTTTTGTCAGAGCCTGTGAATATTTCTTGCAGGAATCCTATCTCTTTCTCTTGAGAGAAATATTATTAGCACCTTCTTCACTCCTTTCATGCCAGAATGCTGGAGGAACCACAAGCAGGACTGGGTCTCTGTGCTCTTTCAGGCATTCATGTCTTTTTTTGATGCTGAATAATTCATGAAGAGCATTTGCTAATAGAAACATCTCAAACAAACATTCCATCTAAATTTGGCTGTTTGTTTTAACATTTAAATTCCTCAGCAATTTGAAGCATGCTTTTTTGTGCATTTATCTACTTCCAGTAATGCTTTTCCCACTGGAAGAAACACCCATTTCTTTTTTTTTTTTCAATCTAATCTTCAAATAATTGCATCAAATGAGCTTTTTTTTTTTTAGCATATTTGGCTTTTTGAATTTTCAGTTTCTACAGAAGAGCTTAGAATCAAATTACTGAAATGTGATGTATTAGAGTGTGGATGTGGTGGGGTGATGTGATGGAATTCAGGAATACCAGCAGGGAAAAATCAATGTTTATCATGATCTTTTCTCAGCGTGAAATGGACTGAGAAAGGATGTTATGTAGCATGAAATCATGTAGAATGACCTTGAAAGTATTTAGAAGGTAATCATGAGCATTCTGTCTGAGCCTGCAGATTTATTGTAGCACAAAGATGCTATGAGTTCACCTATTATGCTCCTAAGTAAACAGAGGATTTATAATGGACATCTGTGTGATTAAAAGCTCAGTCCCCAGAGAGAAGTGAACACCTCATAATTTACAAACTGAAAAACAGCAACTGAGATGTCAAAGACATTCCTCATTCTTGGAATTAATTTCAAATTAAGGACATTTAGAATGGGGCCTCTTTCTCCACGTTGGAGGGAGTGATTAAATCTTTGTTTACTGTGTTTTGGTTTTTTTTTTAACTTTCTGATTCTGAGTCTGTGTATGTGATTATTCTGGAATCTTTGCACGCAAAAGAGACTTGGGAAAAAGTCCTGCCATTTTAGAGTCTGTGTGATCATCAGGAATTTGTTCTCTGTCCAACCAGCACAGGACAAATGTTTATCACCCAGTTGTCCTCAGTCTGGTCACAATTCCTACATCTCCTTAACTTCCCTCCTGTGCCTTTATCCATAAAAGACAGCATTTCATAAGAATTCAATGGGAAGATAATGAGCATCACTACTAAATAAACATCGTGTGAGCAGGAGATTTGCATGTGTATAGAAATAATTCTGAGAAATATAAAACTGGCTATGTTCACAGGGATGCTACAGAACAGAATGTCCAAATCCATTCCATTCTGGAATATTTTCAGATGCCTTAGAAAATTGCAATTGACCCATACAACCTCAGGTTTTGAAAATGTCTGAACATGCTGTTCTTCTGTATTTGAAAAACATATATCCTGGAAAATATTTTCTTGCTCTTTTCATTACTTTAAAAATAATTCAGAAGCTCTTCTGCTTCTGCAGGTTCATTTCTCTGTCACTTAATTTTTGTGGTCTTTTTATTAATTGATGTCAGCCAGGTGATTTTCATCTGCCATCGTTCTCCCATCTGCCTACATGGCCTCCTCTGCAAGTCTTGTCTTAATGTTATTTTTTGATGTGATTTTTGATGTCCTCCAAACCCAACTGCTAAATGAGTGAGACAGTGTTTCCAACATTTGTCTAGTGGTTATAGATGTAATTAACTCACAGTTGTCTCAAGGAATGTTAATAACATCATGTAGCATTTTTGTCTACATTTTTATAACAAAAATCAAAATTCAATTTTTCCTATCCACCACTCACCATCAACTCTCAGGCATGACAGTCTGTTTATTGTATGAGCTGGAACAGCTTTGAAGTAGAGGGTTATTTTTTTTCAAGACAGGCATATTAAAACATTTCATGTATTTGAAAATTCTCCTGCTAAACAGAAAGAATATTTTCAAGGTATGCACTTAAAATGGAAGCATTAAGTACATTGGTTTGCAGTGGTAAATCTTGATAGATTCTTCCTTTTCTCTGTCAGCTGTAATTATGTTATAGATGTGTATTAGGGAAAGCACATTATTTTCTGTTGAATTGTGTGAGTCAAAATAGATTTCTCTCTTTTCTCATCAAAGAATATCTTGACTAATTTTCTTAAGCAATATTTTATGGAAGAGGTTTAGCTTTGAACTTTTTTCCATACTGGGGAATTTTTTTCTCCTCAGCTGAGAGCTTTACCTATGTTTGCATTGCAGAAAGTGTGAGAATGAAATTTCATTCCTTTCACCTGTCATAGATGAACATTTTTAGGCTGTTCTTCATTGCAGTAAGAGGAAAAAAAATAGTAGCTTACATTTCCATCTAGGATGCTAATCTTTTCAGATGTTGGCTTTGAAAAGGCCCAGTCTGAGTCACCCAGGCCACTTTTTCATAATTACTCACCTTGATGTGCTGCATTTATGTTCTGCTTTAGTAGCCTGAATTGGAGGGGATCAGAATTACTGGGCTGTAATGTCAGCTGGGGGGTGAGTGGGTTGGAGACAAAGAGGCCACTCACCCTGATGTTCATGTGGCACCAGAGAGTGTTTATTCTCAAGCCCTTCCTTAGAAAGGGCATTTGAAAAACCTGGTCTGGAAACTTTCATTGGTCTGATCTCTAAGGCCCTTCAGGCCCTGGCCAGTGAAATGCTGCAGCCCTGGGAGAGGTGTGACTGGGCAAGACCCCTGTCAGCCAAACCAGGTTAGTTAGCCTGGCACAAACCAGCTTGTACGTGGCAACATTGGACATTTGTGAAAAGTTGTGCCTAAACACCTACTACAGTGTCCAAGAAAAGTTGTTCACAGCATTTTAATGTGGAGGGGGTGGAAAGGGAAGTGACTGAACTGTGAGTTCAAAAATCATAAGGAGCAGTCCCTGAATAAGTATCATCTTCTGAAGTCATTGCTTCCCCTCCCATGATGGACTGTGGAATCATCACCTTTAGGAACTAAATGTAAATATCTCGCTTTTTCCTCTCTACTGGCTTGTGATTCCCACCTGTGCCTAGCTGAATGTTTTCTCCTTCTTGTCCTGGCTGTTCTGCAGGGCAGAATGATGGCATTTCCATTATATTCCCAATCTTCCTCAGCCCCATGATTTTAATTCAAGTGCTTTAGTTTTTCCATGTCAGATAACTACAGGACTATGCAGCTTTTTTGCAGGTGAAATTTGCATTACCCACAAGCATTCCTCATAAAGTACACATTTCAATTAAAGTTCCTGCTTCCTTATCTTAAGAAGGGAAAAAGACCCTTAGTGGAACAGGTAATTCTGCTACAGATCCACTATATCCTTAAAAATTATCTACCTTTCACTGTGAAAAAACTCCCCCAGCAGAGCAGCACAGACATATAAATAACTATCTTCTAAATTTTCTATCAATGAATATTGTTTTCTGTCATCACAATTGCACCATGAAATATGAAAGTTCAATTTCCTCTTCATTTCCTTTTAATAAAACTTCTGCTCATTTCATTTTTGAAGAGATTGGATCTAAATTACTTTGACTTCTTCTGGCCCAACTTTGGTGAATGTTTCAAGAGAGAATCTGAAACCCTTTTAAAACCCACCAAAGAGATCAAGGGCTGTGTTCTGGGGATTTAGTACTCACATTCTCATCTCTCTTTCAATACAAATCTTTTGCATTTAGAAGTGGGAGTATTGATTCCAGGACATGGTTTCAGGAAGTATCAATATTGCACCCACTGATGGAGCTGCTGTTCAAAACTTAACAAACAGCAATTTTTTTGTTAAAATGGTAGGAAAGGGAAATATGTGCAAGATTATTTATCAGCAAAGCCATTTGATGTTGTAGACCTTATTAATCGTTCCCAATTTCCACAGAGAGAATTTGGGTAGATGGGATCTGTATGATCTTTATAATTGTACCTACCTGTGATCAGGTAAATGGAATTAAACAAAAGGGAAAAATAAATAGGATAAATCAAATGCAGATTTCTCAGGTTGGTTCTTCATGCAAGTTCTATTTTTTTCCTTTTGGAAAAACATGGGAGTTTTTCCTAGAATTACATCAACAATTCAGAGTAAACTCAGTTAATGCATTAATAACTTGAGCTTCTGGGTCATGGACGTTCCTGAAGTTAAAAGGTTTCTGGGCCAAATAACACAGAACCATGGAATGGTTTGGGTTTGAAGGGACCTTAAGTCCCACCCAGTGCCACCCTGTCCATGGCAGGGACACCTCCCACTGTCCCAGGCTGCTCCAGCCCCAGTGTCCAACCTGGCCTTGGGCACTGCCAGGGATCCAGGGGCAGCCCCAGCTGCTCTGGGCACCCTGTGCCAGGGCCTGCCCACCCTGCCAGGGAACAATTCCTCATTGGCAAGATCCCATCCAGCCTTGCCCTCTGGCACTGGGAGCCATTCCCTGGCTCCTGTCCCTCCAGCCCTTGTAAACATTCTCTCTTCATCTTTCTTGTCAGGTCCTTTCCAACACAACAGAAGCCTGGCCCTTCCCATTACAATGTGAATGTTTCACATTGTTGATTCACTTCAGCTAAAAAGTATGTGGTGAATGCTGTGGCATTGATGGAATTTCTGCCTAAACCTCTCTGACAGAAGTTTGATATTTCCACTATTTTCAAAGATATATTGGGACTGTCAGAGGCACAAATAGCAGCAGTTGTCTCAGGGTGCATAACTTCCTGCACATGTGTCTGCATTAGTGAGGGAATGTTTGTACTCAAGAAAGCAGATTTTTTTTCAGCCTTTGTTGTGGGATCAAGGAAGAGGCACTGGATGTTCCAGCTATTCTGGAAGTGATCTTTCATCCCTGGATTATATGGTATGGCTGACAATGAGTCCCTGTTCATAATTGCTCTTTGGGCAAATCACAGCCCTCAATTTTTTTGTGACACATAAATCCAGGCAGGAGATGTGTTTCTGTCTGTGCAGAAGCTCAGTATTTGCAGAGCCAGCTTTTGTGTGTGTGTCCATCAAGGAGCATTGGAGACCACAGATCCTTTGGAGTTGCTTCAGCATTGCCAAGGCTGGTATTTTGTGGGTGAAGCTCTGTGTGCCCATGAGGCTGCACCTGTGAGTGACTCCAAACACCCTTTCCTGCAGTCCATCATCTCCATTTACAGCAGTGCCCCAAGTCACATGTTTAGAATTTATAATCCAAGGTAAATATATGAACACAAGATTTTGCTAAAGGCTGTTTCCCATTAAATTGATAATGAGTTTGAATTCTCCAGAAATCATGTAAGACAATCCACTGGCTCCATAGTGATGTGATCTCAACTGTGTTAAACTATTCCAACAACTCTCTTGTGCTCATGAAGTCAAACAATTTTGAAACAGTATTTTATTTAATTTCCAATGTGTAATTGTGAAATGTGCTCTTAATTTTCTTTTTTCTTTGTTGGCAAACTATTACAAAAAACCCTTCATTTGACAGTCTTGGGTTGGCTGAGGGAAAAAAGAGAAACAGGACCTCAGACCTCAATTTCCCTTATTATAATAAATCAATTTCATACTCATTTGTGTTCAATCTCCATTGGAAATTTGCATTATCCAATCAGACCTGAACAGATCTCTCAGGGGCGATCAAGTGTCACATAAAAATTCAACAGGAAATTCATGCAATAAATCAGTAAAAGTACAACTCATATATGGAGATTTTAAACCCATCTGAATTCTATTAAAAACCTGTAAATCCTATTTTAGACAAGAAGGAAACTTGGGAACTGTAACATCCCTAAGAGGCTCCTCAAAGTGCACATACTAATATTTAATCATTTATCCTTTTTGTATGTCCAAATTAAGTAGTTTGACTGAAGTGAGTACAGCTTTCATTTCTACTTCTGATGAGGAATAGTTCATAGAGACAACATTATATCATCATAATCTTCTAATATTTAGCTGGTAAAAATATATTCTGTAAGTTGTAGGCAACTTTTTATCCTGTTGAATTAAAATTTGAAATGTATTTAATGGAAGAAGGGTTTATGTGAGTCATAGTGGCTCCAGACACAGCTTCAGGACACTTGGGCATGTGTGTATATGTGTTCTTTGAAAAAAAAGAGAGGCAACAGGAGGGATGGAAAGCAGGAGGAAGCAGACAAATGGCAATGGAGAAAGGCAAAGCTGTCTGCAGTGGAGGAATTAGTAAATTCCAGGTGATGAACTTTACATTTTCTGCTTTGAAATGAGAAAAAGATGTGCAGTAAGGGTGAGCTTCTTGCTGTTCAGCAGCAGACAAAAGGGAAAAGAGAGCATTAGGTCTGATTGATTGATTGATTGATTGATTGATTGATTAAAAAATCAACAGTTAATGCAGAAGCAGGAGTCAGTGAGGCACCTTCCGTCCTATCCAGCTCCAGTTCAGGGGCACAACTGCTCTGAAATCATTTGCTGTCCTAACTGCTACATTTGATCTTCTGGATTTCTAGGATGTTCCTCATCTGGTGGAAGAATTCATGCTGAAGCAAGAGACAGAAGCCTGGAATATTTATTTAATATCAACAAGTAATGCTGGAAAAACTGCACTGAAGAAAGTCTTCAGAGACATTCGAAACACTGTATGTACTTCATATTTAATTAATTTGACTGATACACTTGCAGTTGGTATCTGTGACAAAGCAATTCCTTAAAGCTCTAAATGTGGTGCTGAAACAAGGTAGGAGAACCAATCAGAAACCCACTGTATCTAAGTGATTGCATAATAAATGTCTTGCTTTGAAAAATGACATAAAACCTCCAAAATTTATATATTTTAGAAGGGCTGAGCTAAAATTTAAAATTATATTAGAAGACACACTTTTGGTTAAAACATTTTATTTGGACTAATTTAAACTAGTTTTGTTTGAAGGTCGACCTTAACATTAGGTATAATTAACCTTTGGTCTCTGTGTTTTTGCATCCCTCATTCAATAACTTGAACGAGTTTCATTTTCACTTTAAAAGAAGTTGTTCTAGGGGAGGCTCATTGGAACTGGCACATTGCTGCTGCCCACATTTCTCTGATATTTCCTCAAAACATGACTCACACTTAATCAGAATAGGCAGGGTGTCTTTATTACTTTGGATTGTTTTAGGGAAAGCAACAGATGGTGGTATTTGAGCTGTCCAGATATAGAAAACATGGCCTTGCACCATCAGGCTGTCTTTGCATCTTGTTAGCCTTTTTACAGACATAATTCAAAATAATTAGGCAAGTATTTAAGGTCCAAAGTAAGTAGGAAAGTGGATCAATAATGTGCGCTTGAAGTTATCCATCTGGTTGGAAGCTTCCTGAAGTTAATATTATATGGATGAACCCTTCCACTTTTGACAGAATATGAGTCTTTATCTTCTGCATCTGTTTAAATATGTCTGCAGTTAGCACCAGGCAGGACTAACACTTTACTTATTTAGGGAAGGAAATTTAAGCTTTAGAAAGTTCTACTCTGAGGAAATGAAAGCTGTCTCATTCTCATTAAGACACATTCCATTTCCTTTTTTCTTTTCTATTGCTTTTATTTTCCCTTAAAATTTCTCTGAAGAAAAGAAAATGTAAAAACCATATCTTCTTGCTTATGACAATAGGAAAAACTGTGTTGAATCAAATATTCTTGGGTTTGGGGAAGTTTCTTGGCTGATAAAAGGTGCTCACATTAATCAGATCTGTTATACAGTGTGAGGGTGTAAAGACATGTAGAAAGTAGATCTTAATTCTACTTAATGTTTATGCAGATGAATTGGACCAAAGCAGCAATTGTAGAGGAACACAAATTAATATTTCATTTGTTATTGTATCACTCTAGTAACAAGCTGATGTGAGAGATCAGAATAGCACAATTCAGATTTATTTACAGTCTCCTCACTTTATCACTTGGTAATACAATAAATAGAATTGGTGGGGGGGGGGGGTGTTTGTTTAAACCACAGTTTGAAATGTTTATAATAAAGCTCCTTTTTTCTTATCTCGTGCTGTGAATGAAAGTCTGCCAAGAGTGATAAGAAAGTTTTGTTAATCAGAATCTGTTGACATATTTTTTAAAAAGTGTAGTCATGGATAAGAGTCACGGCAGTTTTGGGTTGGTGCTGATTATATTTCATACAAATAAAGAACCCGTGGTGGCATTTTAGAATTGGTAATATTACTTTCTCAATAGAAATACTTTTTAACCTTTTTTTAGGGGTTTTACCAAAAGCCCCCTGTTTTCTGTGTACATATAGATGTACACTGGGGGAAAACAGGAAAAGCACAGCTCACTATGAAAGAATGCTGGGGTAATATCTTTTCAATGCTTGCTGGCTTTAGAAATCCTCTAATAAATTACAAAGTAATTTAATCATACTCCGTAATTGCATGCTCTTGAAAGAATAAGATTTAGATCCAGGCTGTCTCCTGCTCAGAATGCAATGATGTTGTGTATCACACACACAAATTGCACACAAGCAAAATAATGGCCCTGAGGCTGCCCAGCAGTAATAGATAAGGAGTACATGCTTACAACAAAGCGCACATTTTATTAGAGACTGAGAAATGTAATTTGACTCCAGCCCACAGAAAAGTTGTATGGTGATTTTTCAAAATTTTTTGGGGCAGGTTGAAATAACTTGTTTTGAAGTTCTGGTATTGTCACCAAAATTAACTAATTTGGGATTGGCTTCTTAATTCCAGTTGATAAGAGCAGCACAAATGAATTTTCTAAACCTTGCTACTTCAAGATAACTCAGGCATGGAGAATCGTGGAGAGGGGTGGCTGTTTGTGGGGTCTGAGCAGCCCAGAGCCCAGGTCTGGTCTGGGTGAAGGGTGTAGAGGGTGCTTAATAATCCAGCCTTCAACCAAACTAAAGCAATGACCAAAGCACTGTTTGTTTGCTTGAATTACTGGGACTGAGGATGAACAATTTTCTTTTAATGTGCACCAGATGTTGTTGCTTTTTCGAGTCCCTGACAGCCATTCTGCTGTGAAATACTCCTTCAGGGCTGGATCTCTTTCTCTAGCAATTTGTTCTCCCCAGCATCAAGATTTTTACTGTGGCTTTATGTCATTCCTAAGGAGAGTTTTGGGTTTAGTCACATACGTTTGGGGGAAAAAAAGTTTGTAAAGTTTACATTTCTTTAAAAGAATGCACTAAATTGCTTGAGCCCCAAATTTGGTTATTTAGTGTGACTTTTTCATATAGGCAAAAATAGACACACAGATACAAAATAATTCCTATATATGGAGCCCAAATTGCCTTTTATGCCACCACAAACCCCATTTTAGAGCACACATTCAACATGGGAGACAATAAATCATTGTATTACATGAATGAAATACTCTTGGCAGTTCATTGGGATTTTATGCATGTAAAAATATTTGATCATCTGTGTTCATTTTCATTTTAAAAATTGAGTTCTTGTGGAGATGAGAAAATTTCTAAAATAATCAGCTTGCTCTCCTCTAAAGTTCCTCTCAAGCAGACTACTATGTTGCCTGATTAATGTTGAACTTTCATAGTTCTATAAGGCAAAGAGACATCTTGTAGAATGGGAGTTACTTTTCAACCATCTGAGCTGGAAGAAATGAAAAGAACTTTTTTTTTTGTGAGACATTCAGATTGGCCATCTTTTCATCTCAGAAAGCAAGGCATAATTCCATCTTCCCAAAGTTTTCAAGTTGATTCATTAGAAGGACAGGCTTTAATTAATTTAAAATGCATTTCATATTTGCTCAGCTATTAAATCCGAGATATTCTGAAGACTGTGGGAAAATGCCCACTTAAGACTAAAATTAGCTGGTATCACTCTTTGTTCCATCTGTGTTCTATTTGACTGCCAGAATGGGGAAAGAAAAGAGATAGAAGGTTAGGAGTGGAAGCACTTATAAAAAGCAGTAATAATTGACCTTGGTGGTGTGTCAACAGCATGTTCAGCTGCTCCTGAGAAGAACCAAATGTTCGGGACGACTTCAACCCACTCCTGTGCTGTTCCCACCTCGGCAGGGAAATCACAGGGCGAGCACTGGCAGAGTGATCCCAGCACTCCTTCGGTTGTGCTGCTGCTCAGAACTCCTTCTGGGCCTCATGTGTAGACAGTGCTGCACTAAAGGCATCTCCAGTGCAAACGGCTTGTCCTTCACACTTCTGGAGAGCAGCTGTGTGACCTTGGCTGTACTGGCAGTGACAGCAAAGCATGTTCTGTTCAGCACTGGCTCTGTGGTTGAAGGCCAGGCTTACTCTGCCTCCTCCAGAGCAGCCCTGTGACCACACACACTGCCCATGAACCCTTCGGCGCACAGAGCTCCACAAAAACAGGAAGTTTATAAAATCACTCGTATCTCATTAGATTTGTAAAATTACTCACATTGTAACTCATTAGTTTACCTATCTTAATGCCATTAAAATAATCTAAGTTTATAAGTTTAAGGTTTTTTAAACTAATGCCAGTTTATAAGTTAATGCTTAGAACTATATAAGTTCATAATACTTTTAATTAATAGAAGTGTAAAAGGCATTTGAGGGGAGATGTTAGAGGATGGACCAAGTTATGCTCTGTGGTCCCCAGAAATGGGACAAAAGGCCACGGGCAGGGCCTGAGCCCAGGAGCTGCCCCTGCCCATGCCCAGAGCTCCTGCCCTGGGCAGTGCCCAGCCCTGAGCAGGTGGTGCACAGAGGCTGTGCAGGCTCCTGCCTGGGGGTACTGCAGAGCCACAGGGACACACTGCTGTGCCCTGGGCTCTGGGATGGCCCTGCTGGAGCAGGGAGGTGCCACCAGAGCAGCCCCCGTGGGCCCTTCCAGCCTCCCCCATCCTGGGATTCTGTAGAATCAACCTTCACTTTTCTCTTACACTTTAAAGGAAGTAAAATAAAATAAGATCAGTCTCCCTTAATGCTATTCTCTATTTCAGATGGAATTCACTTCACAATATATAGACTAACGTGGTTATATTTTGGTATTCCTGAGTTGGAGTTGTGCTAACTTTATTTTCAGTCTTGATATTTTTCTTCTGCTTTGCTAATTCCTACACATTCCTCATTAATCCTTAATTATTCCTTAGCTTTCGCTGTTACTTTCGCTGATCAGCTTTGATTTAATATGGTCCAAGTCCAGCATAGTCCAGGATCTGGAGAACTGACTGCTGTGATATGACTGTGGAGATCTTAGGCCTGACCTATGCAAAATCTGCATCTCTTCTGGGACATTCCACGTAAATTTGCTTGATCTCCAGAACAACTTCAGACAAAGCAGTTTACAGATAGTTTTGATCCTATTTTCAATCCCATTGCATCTGTTTCATTTTTTTATCAGTATAAAAATGTGGTGCTAAACCTCTCCAAGCTTTGTTTCTTGCTGTTATCCTAGAAGGGACCATTAGAGATCATGAAATCATGGAATGTTCTGGGCTGGAAGGGACCCCCCAGGATGATGGATCCATCCCCTGGCCCTGCCCAGACCCCCCAACAATCCCCCCAGGATGATGGATGCAGCCCCTGGCCCTGCCCAGACCCCCAACAATCCCCCCAGGATGGTGGATGCAGCCCCTGGCCCTGCCCAGACCCCCAACAATCCCCCCAGGATGATGGATGCAGCCCCTGCCCAGACCCCCAACAATCCCCCCAGGATGATGGATGCAGCCCCTGGCCCTGCCCAGACCCCCAACAATCCCCCCTGTCCCTCCCTGGTGCCCAAAGGCCCCTGGAGCTCCGGCAGCCTCGGGGCTGTGCCCATTCCCTGGGCAGCCTGGGCAGTGCCCAGCAGCCTCTGGGGGAAGCAGAACCTTGCCCTGCTCTGCAGCCTGACACTAAAAGGTTTCTGTGGAAACTGGCCCTGGGGAGGAACTGGGGGGCTGGTCGTGGCTGTGGCTGGAACCTCAGTCCCGAGGGAGATTTGTCAGGAAAAGGTTTTTCCTCATACCAAAAGATCATGGAGGTGGATTGCCACAAGGAATCTAAATGTGCTTTTATAAGGAGAGGGGGAGTTCAGGGTGGGTTTTAGCTGTGAAGCTGAAGAGGAAAGGCACAGGAAAGGAGCAAGGCAATCTGAAGCTTTCTAAAGTTAAACCTCTCTTGTGTCTTGCTAATTCCTACACGTTCCTCATCTCACCATTTAGCACAGAAAGTGGCTTCCTTCCAAGATTGACTTTCCAGGTCTTGAGAAACATATTCATATTTGGAGTGTTCATTCTCTACATTTTACATTGATACACCCCATATTCTTTTTTCCTTTGGGACTAGAGCAGGAGAGAATCCTGTCCCGCCTTTCTTGGCTGGGGACCACAAAGGTGCTGTGAAAGCTGATCAGAGGATTGCTTGTTTTTTTCCAATTCACATCAACTAGCATGCTTGGAGAAAACAGGTTAGAGATAAATGAAGCATTCTCAGGGAAATTAATATGTTCAGCCTCTCTAGAAAATGTATTACTTTGTTTGCTTTCATTTTAGATGAATATAAAAGGACCTTAAGACATTATACATATGCATTTTTAGTGTGTGTGAAATTTATGTTTCTCCATTACATGGCATTCTGCTTCATGTTTTAACCTCAAGAGTCTCTGCTATAAAGGTGAAGTTAATTTCCAATGCTGGTAATTTCACTGGGTTTGATTATCTATTACGTTATATCATAAAAATTTCTATGATCTCAGCTACCTATTAAATATGGACCTGGGTGAGTGAGAAAAAGCTCTCAGGTGATATCATTATCAAGGTAGATTCCAGCTGTACTGATATAAAATAGAACATATTCATTGTGGGAAATGTCAAACAAATAGCTGCGGGCTGGAAAGCATTTTCTTACTATTTCTGATGTTTATAAAGAAATATGACCAAATATTTGGAAAGCCATAGTTCTTTATGGCTTTTTTCTTGAGGTGACATGTTATAACACCAGGCCTACGTAGTGCTTCCTGCAGCAAATTACAGCCTGATATCTTAAATTATAGACCAAATTACACGTCAAGTGAAATTCAAACAATACCATGTCTTTTCCTTTTAAAAATCCACTACCTGGAGCTGTAGAGCTTTACAGATTTAAACTCCTGGAAGATTTTAAAGGCTTTTTAAAATCTCTAAACCTGTACATTACCACACTCCAAGCATTACGAGTTGTTTATGTCAGAATTTTAAATGTGCAGCAGCATTTTTTTTTGAGGTGCAGGTGAAATTACTCCGTTGTTTGTCTTTGTCCTTTCCTGCATGATTTCACTGCATCTGTAATTCCCCACAAGGATGAAGCATTGCAATCACATCTAGATGACAGAGAATGAAATATATATGTACAAGGGAAAAACTCCGGCGGGATGAGGGAGATCAGATGGGGAGAGCAATGTCTTTTCCATTATTCCAGTATTTCAGGATATTTTGTTTCCCAATCCAACTGTTGAATGTTCCTCATAAGTATTGTAACTTCTGCCTTTGCCCCAGGGTACTATTTTGCAGTCTAACTATTCTTTCAAAAAGATGTATTTCTCCCTGTGAGCTTTTTCCCTGTGAAACATTTCCTGGTTCAGTAAAAAAGCCTTTTGAAAGCTGTCTTCAGAGAAGCTGATCAGAACACCTCTTTTCCTGTCCATTCTTGTCAAAATAATGCTTGACTATGAATTTCCTTAAGAATCTCTAAGCAGTTACAGTAACAATATAAGTAAGAAAGCACTTTTATAGAATGCTGACAGATATGAAAAATGCCTTAGAAAGGTAATTTTGAAGTGTCTTATTTAAAAAAAATTTCATTCCTGAATAAGTGTTTTGTTTAAATTTATAATTTTTTTATATTCACAACATAAGTAAAAAATTCTCTCATAGCAGCACAAGAAAAAAAGGAATTTTGATATAGAAAACTAGATTTAGGCAGTAAAAATGGCACTTTTTTTGGTGAAACAATTAAAAAACCCTACTCTTTTAAGGTTATGATGGTATTGATATTTTGATATACAATTTATAATGAAAGTATTTTCCTCACTGCTTGTATTTATAGAAGATTGGTGCATATGTTGAGGTGGAGGAATACTTTTAAGAAAAAAAAAATAAAATCTTCCTACAAAATGCCAAATTTTTACTTTGACCAATTTTTTGCTACAATAGTCTTTAAAAATTATATTATTGTTTATGAAGTGCTTTTAATTTCATTCAACATTTTCACTTTATGGGAACGATATTTTAGTGATCAAGTCTTTTGAGTGTGACCTTAATCCAGTTCTTGACTGAATTAGGGTCTGTAATTGGAAAACTCTGATAAACAGAACCCAGATTTTATAATCAACAACCCTATTTACTGAATCACTGATGAGCAGAAATAATTCAAAAGGTGTCTGCACTATAAATTGTTTTCTAGCTATAAATTTGGATGTATAAAATACAAATATGAGGAAATACACTGCATTTTCATTTAGAGAACCAGTCCCTGGCTGTCAAAGCAATCTGGCTTTAAGAGAATTGAGTTTTCTCAGCTCTTGGGGAAGTCAGAGAGAGCCGATGCAAATGGCAGTGCCCACATTTGATGATGAAAACACAAGCTCCAGGAACCTTCTGTGTGTTCAGTTTAGAATGTCAGCCCTAATCAGCGTTGCTGCTGGCACAGCCCAGGGCTGGCTCAGAGATCCTGGGGAACAGGAAGGGAAAAGGACGGCAGAATGCGCTTGGGTTGTGCCCACCCCATCTGTGCGTGTGGTTTTGGCCTCTCCTCGTGGTAGGCTGTGGGTGCCACAGCAAATTTCCAGTTCAGCAGCCCCCTGGGCAGGAACAGATCCCATTTCCCTCTGGACTGGGACCGTGATGGTGGTGCCTGGCAGGGCAGGAGGAGGAATCCACGACTCTGCAGGAATCTCTTTGCTGCTAAATTGATTTTCTTGGCTTGTGTTAACATTTCCATAATAAAAAGTAGGTCTGCAGGAAAAGGAAGCCCTTTTTAGGGTTTTATTAAATTAGAAAATAGAAAAAACAGAAAAACAGAAAAAATATTAAAAAATGGATGGAGAAGAGGGGAAAAAGAATCTTGAACATGCGTGTGTGTTTCTGTGTGCATATTTATCGAAACAACTTTCTTTGTGTCTCATTCTGGAGGTAATGTTGTACAAATCTTTTCTATAGACATCATTTGTGAAAAAATATGTTCAAAATTAGATGGATCTAAAAAAAGATCCTGGAGCCAGGCACACAGAGTCAGAAGGGCATAAAATCATTTTCTAGCAGTCTCTTGCAGGGAAGGTCAGCTGGAAGGGAGCTCCAGCCTCCTGCTCCCCAGGCTGGTGAGGCAGCTCCTGGACCTCGCTGCCTCTGGAAGAGTCTCCCCCTGAACAGCTTTGGAAGTCAGAGCTCTGCACACAAATATTAAAAGTCAGGCTGTACAAGGGGGCACAAAACAGGTTTGACTGTTGTGGTATGTTTATTTTTTAGTACTAGATGATAGAAACTAAAAACGTCAGAGAAAAGAATTTCTGCAAACAAAAAATAGCAAGACATCAAGAAGAGAAGCAGTTGGACAAGCAAGATACAGTGGAAGGAAATGAACAGAGGCCTGGAAAATATCTGTCTGGTCAGCCCAGTATCCAGTGCTCATGGGGACTTGGGATCAAAATGTCTAAAACAGAAACAGAATTTTCAGTTTATGATACAGAAAACCACAGTCTGGAGCAATCAGACTGGAACGTCTCCTTTGTAAGTTAAATTCATGGCATAGCTCCAGAGCATTCCAGGAGAGCCTGTAGATTTCTCTAACAAATTTTTAATAGCTCTTTTGACAATGCATGAGGAATTGGAGGAATAGGGTTGCAACCTTTTCTTTTTTTAAATTCCTGTTTTGAGAGATTCTTAGTGAGGCAGGAATGGAGTCTGAGAAGATTTAACTCTTCTGGAACACAGATGTTAAGGGTGATAAATAAAGGATGATATCACCAAGCAGCAGGACACACAGAGTATGTTGATAAAATATACCATGACATTCACCCAAATGGAGTTTGTGGGCATTAGAGAGACTTATGGAATCATGGAGACTTATGGAATCGTTGTGGAGTTTGTGGGCATTAGAGTGACTTATGGAATCATGGACAGTGCCAAACCTAAGGATTCACACCTGCTGAAGGTGCATGTGGATGGTGGTGTTCATCTTTGGTGTTCATCTTTGGTGTTCAACAGTTCAGTGAGAAGGTTAAAAGTGTTCATCAACACCTGACTAAAAATGTTTAGATGTCTAATATTAAATGTAATTCTAAACCTGAAACACAAGCAAAAAGTTAAATGTAACAGCCTATACAACTGTATATCATAACTTGAAAAAGAAGGTAAAGATCTTCCTACACCTGAAAGGATTTTTTAACAGCTTTATGCTTGACTTGAGACTGTCTCTGAAAAATCTAAATTTTTAAGGGCTGAAAAGTTTGCCTGATTAGGTCTTTTGAGATGTCTCAAAATTAGACACAAAAAAATTCAAACAGCCATGACTTTTATGTTTCCCTATAACCCATCTTGGGCAAACACTGATAATTTAATGTTAATGATTCCTATATTCAGTGATGCAGCCACTGCTTGCCTGATATTGTCATGAGACAAAGATGTTTATTTTTCTGTTGACTTAATCAGGATTTATTTGAACTCCTGTCTCTAAAGATACAATTAAGAGATGTACACTGAGAGTCCTCAATGAGAATGTTCATAAAAATAAAGGCAGGTGATGATTAGCCAAGTATTTTAAAAATCTAGATGAGTAACTGGGGGTAAAGGTGAGTAGGGCCTGTTTTTACATCTACTGTGCCCTGCACTGGGGGAACTTCCCTGATTATCCTTGAAAGCCCCTGTGTTTTCTAATGAATTGAACAATAAATGGATTTGTGTGTTTTTCCTGTGTCTGAATTCAGTAGGGTCACATGTAGGATAAAATTAATGCTGATACCTATTTATCAACCATAATGCCTTTAAAGCACATGTGAAAAGTAAAACTCCTCTCTATGTACTGACAGCACGCTTGGGGTAATATATTCACATTTTAACTTGGAGCCAGATCTGATGGTTTAAATGATTAAATGTTAAATCTTGTATTTACACTTGGACTGTGCAAAAGTCAAAGGGAACAATTTGTCAGCTCATTCATATTTTGCTTCTGAAGCCAGTTAACTAATCAATCTAACAGAGAAAGAAGTAAGATAAATGGAGGCCATTCTGTTATGTAGAAAAGTGTGCATGAAGATAAATTTTTAACATTTTCCTTCATTTCATCTGCAGTTATGAGGGGTCGTAATTGCTTCTGAGCACTCAAGGTGCTCTTCAGGTTGCTTCTATAATCAGAAGGGTTCAAGCTCTTTTGGCAGACCACTGGCCGGCAGCCCTGGGATTTTTTGCATTCTTTTTTCTGTATGCTACTTTAGGAAAAAAGCCTCTGTGCTTTTATTACAGGGAACTTGCCAGATAAACTAACTAAGAGAGCATTTTCTGCTAGAAACAAACTTGCATATAGGAAATCCTGAGCAAGCTGCACCTTGCTACAATTGCTACTAGAGTTCCCATTGGTTTATATTAAAAATATGCCATAATCTAAGATCAAATATCTTGCAGTAATTTCTTTTTCTGCCATGGCTTCTCCTTATTTAAGGAGGTCATCCACTTTGCCTCATCAAAAACCTGCAAGGGGCGCATGCACCATTTTCAGCTCAGGAGAGTCATCAGGTGTTTCTCACTGCAGCTCATGACCAAAATGATGATATAAAAAGTCCTAAAAGCTATAGGCTAATGTGTGAAAAATCTAATTACTTTGAAAAGGGAGTAAATAGTCCTGTGTGAAATACGATCTTGACTATTTTTACATTGCTGCATCATTCACTGCATTGTTGCTGCACCATTGCAACATTGCCCAGGTAGGCAAGAAGGGCAATGGCATATGGCCTATGTCAAAAATGCTGTGACCAGCGAGACTAGGGCACTGGTAAGGCCACACCTCGAGGGCTGTGCCCAGTTCTGGGCCCCTCAATCCAGGACAAGAGACCTTGAGGGGCTGGGGGTGTCCAGGGCAGGGAACAGAGCTGGGGAAGGGGCTGGAGCCCCAGCAGGGGCTGAGGGAGCTGGGCAGGGGCTGAGCCTGGAGCAAAGGAGCCTCAGGGGGTCCTTGTGGCTCTGCACAGCTCCTGCCAGGAGGGCACAGCCGGGGGGTCGGGCTGTGCTCCAGGGAACAGGGACAGGAGCAGAGGGAACGGCCTCAGGCTGGGCCAGGGCAGCTCAGGGTGGGCACAGCAGGAATTTCCCCATGGAAAGGGGGCTCAGGAACTGCCCAGGGGGGTTTGCAGTGCCCATCCCTGCAGGTGTCCCAGGAAGGGCTGGAGGTGGCACTCAGGGCTCTGGGCTGGGGACAGGGTGGGCATCGGGCACAGCTGGGACTCCATGGGCTGGGAGGGCTTTTCCAGCCTCAGTCATTCTGGGATTCTGTGATCATGTTGTGTTTCTTTATTGAGAACTCCATAAAGCCTAAAGAAAATGCCAGCATTTCTAAAAGAGTCTCTTCCTCTGTTAACACTGAATGATTTTGTGACTAAATTAATTATAATGACACAGTTAGCCACATATGTAGAATCCTCATCAGGGTTTGTAATCTGCGTCTGTGCACTGTGATTTTTATGATGGATAAGCAGCCAAACAGATAAGTAGACCCAGGGTAGCTGGATTAAAATTGCTGTAAAAGGTACCCAAGTTTTCTCAGCTAGATTTCTGCAGTAGTAGACGAGAGAGTCTTAAATAGACACGCTCCTTTTGGCTCCTCCTGTGCACTTTAAAAAGAATTTCAATATAAAAACCCCTCAGCTTTGTGCCAAAGGAATACAGGAGTGGTACTGGTTTTCTTTCTTTTATGGTTTGTCAGAAATTTCATGAAGTTTTATGGCATTACATTTCCAAGCACTCCAGCTGCTGCAGGAAATATATAGCTAAACAATAAGCTCAGAGAGGTAAATGCATGCATGATGTTCTTAAAATACTAATGCAAACTGGGCTTAGCTCAGAATTTCCAAACCCACATCATTTTTTTGAGTTTTAGGGCTCTGCAAGCCTTTTAAAAACCTTAGAAATTTAAATAAATATATTCTGTTGGCGGTAGATTTCATATTATTAGACAAAAATGGATGGGTCATCAAATACTTTTATAGTCACAGAGCGAATTTAATTAATCATTTATTACAAACATGAGATTTTTTTTTCTTAACTAGCAAATTTAATTCAATTACCAGGAGTTTCATTTCTTCCTTTATGTAGTAAATATGAATAATTTTCAAGCCTGGGTTTTTTTTTGCCCTCAAGAAATCCAACTTGGATTCTGCCATCCTGTCCTTTCTATTCCTGTAATTGCAATATTAAGTCAAGTTAGAAAAGTATTATTCTGGAAATTTTGACAGGATAAGAAATAAAGGTTTCCTAGAAAATATTTTGTGATTTGAATTTCTTGCTCCTGGACATTCCTGTGCTCCCCTCAGTTTATCTCCTCTGATGTCTAATGGAAGCTCATAATTGATAGAATGTTCCTGGATTCCTTTCCTTCCAACTTTTTTTCAAAACTTTGCCACAACCCATTTTGCTTGTTCATACTAAAAGGGAAAACAGTATCTTTTCCTCTCCATAGCTGATTTTGTTGCTCCTTTCCCTTGCCTTGATGGCAAACAGAATCAATGCTGTTCTAACATTAATTCTGAAATTAATACGCACTTCTGCTGAAGATTGAGAGAAGATTAAAAATAAGGTATATGCAACAGCAATCAGAAGAACCTTCATAACTGATTTGACCCTATGAATGATATCAAACTGATCTTCTGTCTTGTGCATATTAATATTCAGAGAGAATATATGGCATGCTTTGAAAAGTTTGGTTTTTTGGACTGGCATCTGCCAAAAATCATCCCAAAGCTCCTGATGGACTCATGTTCCTTTGGGATGCAGCTATTGCTGCACCCTGAATCTTACCAGCTGGTCCAGCTGTCATTTATTGCCCAGGTTTGATAAACAAAATAGTGTGTGAATGCAGAGGAACTGTGCTGCCTTTTCAGTCCCACACTGCTCTGTCCATGCAGAGCAGTATTCCATTAATTGCAGGTTCGAAGTGTGTATCCCTTCTAGGAAAATGGGGGAAAAAGAAATTTAAATAGAGAAATTTGCTCTTGGAGTTGAGAAATGCTGGCAAATATGGTCTGCTTTCCATTTCCCAAGGAATATGGTCCTTTTCAAATAAGTTACATTTTTCTTTTGTGTCCTTTAGCCTACCCCAAGTGGCTTGCAGTATTTATCAACTTTAATCAACATGAGTGACAGGAAACCTGATAATAGAGAATAGCTGTCTCCACTGGTGGGGCAAAATCTTTTGAAATGTCAGTAGTGAATTCACTGTATTTACATTTCTTTGGGACTCTCGCTTTTGAAGATTTTCATCTTTTACACCGTAGGGATGAAAGTAAAGGTTATTTAACTCTACATCAGAAATTGTATCTGATGACAGTGTGACAAAATATTCCTGCTTTCAGAAGGGCAGGATGCCTGCCTCTCATCTCTGGGGCTGTTCCAGTGGTGTAGCAGGTTCACAGCTACTATTTGTCCTCTAATATTGAAAGCTGTTCATCATCCAATTAATGAGAGTCCTGGAGCTTTCTTTGTACAACCTTTTTTTTTGGGTTTGGCCAGCATATTAATTCTTTGCAGAAATTCATGCCATGTTAAATATAAACAATTAAAATTAGTGGTCACTTCCTCCTGGGCTGTCATGGGACACAATGCTCTAGCCACTCAAAGGCTAAGCCTGGATAAAGCCTCTGGAAAAGGCTGAGTCTTCTGTGCTGGATCAGGGGACCTTGGTCAGATGTCCTCCAGAGCAAAAACCTCTTACAGCCATGCTGATCCCAGGGGTCAGTCTGTGAGGCCTGAAAGTTTGGAGAACTTTGGCTGAGTGTTGTCTATAGGGACCAGTGAATTCCTTGGTACTGCCAGAGGTTCCTCCCCTTCCTGTCCTGTTGTGAGTGTGGGACTGCTAAACTGGGGCTGTGAGGACTTAAAGAATGCACTTACACAGCTCAAAACCCCGTCTCTCTCTCCCCCTCCCCTTCTCTGCCTTAAATGTACTGTTAAATAAAATCTGTAGTATTGACTTTGATATAAGGTCTCGTTTGCACCTTACTTTGGGCAGAGGCATCTTCTACTAATCAGATCCTAATGGGGTTTGCATTAATTATGGCAATCACAGTCTCTTCTGGACATCCCCTCTTCTTGGGGCAGAGCTTCTGGTGCTGTGCCTCTGGGTGCACCTGGGTTTAGGCTGGACATCACCTGATTTTAGGTTGCACATCACCGATTTTAGGCTTGAGATCACATGGTGCCACTGCTTGGATGGGGGAAAGCTGAACTCTGAACTGCAAGACTTGTCTTCATCCTAGGAAAGATTTGAGGAGAGCACCCAGTGAATTGTCAAATTAAGACAGCTCTGTTTTCTGGTATTTTCTACCCCTCCACTTCTTTTGTGTTCTCCTCTGTGTTTCCTTAGCATTAATCCTCCTTTCTGGTATGAAAAAGTTTTAGATTTTCAGCTGTAACTGTGCAGGCCTCAGAATGCTTTGGAAAAAGAAAAGTCTGCATAGAAAAAAAATGGAACCAAGAGGGAGAGCTGGAAGTAGCTTGTTTCTCAGTGAGAGAGGTTTGCTGGTCTCTGTAGGTCCCTTTTGATTTCTCCATTATCCTATAGAGCTACTGACATCCTCATGGAAACATTCCTGCTACCTTTTCAAAAACTATTTTCAATTCAGCCTCAAAATACAGTCAGTTTTCCTTTTGACTATGATTGTTAAAGGTATTGGTAAAGGAAATAA